>NW_027370951.1:0-31941 GCF_046119375.1 Phyllobates terribilis | reverse complement strand
TTCCTGTTAATCCTAGCATGATAAAGAAGATTCAAAGAGAGTGAGATGCCAGCTCCTTTCATTCAGTCAGTAGCTTCAAACATTTCTGGTATATGAAAAACATGTTTTTCAATGGCAAAAATCAATGAATATTGTAAATGCACAAACAGTAATATCTCCACATTGCACGGTGCAATTCTGAAATTTTTTGCTTTTTCCTGCTAATCCTAGCATGATAAAGAAGATTCAAAGAGAGTGAGATGCCAGCTCCTTTCATTCAGTCAGTAGCTTCAAACATTTCAGGACGTTTTTCAATGGCAAAAATCAATGAATATTGTAAATGCACAAACAGTAATATCTCCACATTGCAAGGTGCAATTCTGAAATTTTTAGCTTTTTCCTGTTAATCCTAGCATGATAAAGAAGATTCAAAGAGAGTGAGATGCCAACTCCTTTCATTCAGTCAGTAGCTTCAAACATTTCTGGACGTTTTTCAATGGCAAAAATCAATGAATATTGTAAATGCACAAACAGTAATATCTCCACATTGCACGGTGCAATTCTGAAATTTTTTGCTTTTCCTGTTAATCCTAGCATGATAAAGAAGATTCAAAGAGAGTGAGATGCCAGCTCCTTTCATTCAGTCAGTAGCTTCAAACATTTCTGGTATATGAAAAACATGTTTTTCAATGGCAAAAATCAATGAATATTGTAAATGCACAAACAGTAATATCTCCACATTGCAAGGTGCAATTCTGAAATTTTTAGCTTTTTCCTGCTAATCCTAGCATGATAAAGAAGATTCAAAGAGAGTGAGATGCCAGCTCCTTTCATTCAGTCAGTAGCTTCAAACATTTCTGGTATATGAAAAACATGTTTTTCAATGGCAAAAATCAATGAATATTGTAAATGCACAAACAGTAATATCTCCACATTGCACGGTGCAATTCTGAAATTTTTAGCTTTTTCCTGTTAATCCTAGCATGATAAAGAAGATTCAAAGAGAGTGAGATGCCAGCTCCTTTCATTCAGTCAGTAGCTTCAAACATTTCTGGACGTTTTTCAATGGCAAAAATCAATGAATATTGTAAATGCACAAACAGTAATATCTCCACATTGCACGGTGCAATTCTGAAATTTTTTGCTTTTTCCTGTTAATCCTAGCATGATAAAGAAGATTCAAAGAGAGTGAGATGCCAGCTCCTTTCATTCAGTCAGTAGCTTCAAACATTTCTGGTATATGAAAAACATGTTTTTCAATGGCAAAAATCAATGAATATTGTAAATGCACAAACAGTAATATCTCCACATTGCACGGTGCAATTCTGAAATTTTTAGCTTTTTCCTGTTAATCCTAGCATGATAAAGAAGATTCAAAGAGAGTGAGATGCCAGCTCCTTTCATTCAGTCAGTAGCTTCAAACATTTCTGGTATATGAAAAACATGTTTTTCAATGGCAAAAATCAATGAATATTGTAAATGCACAAACAGTAATATCTCCACATTGCACGGTGCAATTCTGAAATTTTTAGCTTTTTCCTGTTAATCCTAGCATGATAAAGAAGATTCAAAGAGAGTGAGATGCCAGCTCCTTTCATTCAGTCAGTAGCTTCAAACATTTCTGGTATATGAAAAACATGTTTTTCAATGGCAAAAATCAATGAATATTGTAAATGCACAAACAGTAATATCTCCACATTGCACGGTGCAATTCTGAAATTTTTTGCTTTTTCCTGCTAATCCTAGCATGATAAAGAAGATTCAAAGAGAGTGAGATGCCAGCTCCTTTCATTCAGTCAGTAGCTTCAAACATTTCTGGACGTTTTTCAATGGCAAAAATCAATGAATATTGTAAATGCACAAACAGTAATATCTCCACATTGCAAGGTGCAATTCTGAAATTTTTAGCTTTTTCCTGTTAATCCTAGCATGATAAAGAAGATTCAAAGAGAGTGAGATGCCAGCTCCTTTCATTCAGTCAGTAGCTTCAAACATTTCTGGACGTTTTTCAATGGCAAAAATCAATGAATATTGTAAATGCACAAACAGTAATATCTCCACATTGCACGGTGCAATTCTGAAATTTTTTGCTTTTTCCTGTTAATCCTAGCATGATAAAGAAGATTCAAAGAGAGTGAGATGCCAGCTCCTTTCATTCAGTCAGTAGCTTCAAACATTTCTGGTATATGAAAAACATGTTTGTCAATGGCAAAAATCAATGAATATTGTAAATGCACAAACAGTAATATCTCCACATTGCAAGGTGCAATTCTGAAATTTTTTGCTTTTTCCTGCTAATCCTAGCATGATAAAGAAGATTCAAAGAGAGTGAGATGCCAGCTCCTTTCATTCAGTCAGTAGCTTCAAACATTTCTGGTATATGAAAAACATGTTTTTCAATGGCAAAAATCAATGAATATTGTAAATGCACAAACAGTAATATCTCCACATTGCAAGGTGCAATTCTGAAATTTTTAGCTTTTTCCTGCTAATCCTAGCATGATAAAGAAGATTCAAAGAGAGTGAGATGCCAGCTCCTTTCATTCAGTCAGTAGCTTCAAACATTTCTGGTATATGAAAAACATGTTTTTCAATGGCAAAAATCAATGAATATTGTAAATGCACAAACAGTAATATCTCCACATTGCAAGGTGCAATTCTGAAATTTTTAGCTTTTTCCTGTTAATCCTAGCATGATAAAGAAGATTCAAAGAGAGTGAGATGCCAGCTCCTTTCATTCAGTCAGTAGCTTCAAACATTTCTGGTATATGAAAAACATGTTTTTCAATGGCAAAAATCAATGAATATTGTAAATGCACAAACAGTAATATCTCCACATTGCAAGGTGCAATTCTGAAATTTTTAGCTTTTTCCTGCTAATCCTAGCATGATAAAGAAGATTCAAAGAGAGTGAGATGCCAGCTCCTTTCATTCAGTCAGTAGCTTCAAACATTTCTGGTATATGAAAAACATGTTTTTCAATGGCAAAAATCAATGAATATTGTAAATGCACAAACAGTAATATCTCCACATTGCACGGTGCAATTCTGAAATTTTTTGCTTTTTCCTGTTAATCCTAGCATGATAAAGAAGATTCAAAGAGAGTGAGATGCCAGCTCCTTTCATTCAGTCAGTAGCTTCAAACATTTCAGGACGTTTTTCAATGGCAAAAATCAATGAATATTGTAAATGCACAAACAGTAATATCTCCACATTGCAAGGTGCAATTCTGAAATTTTTAGCTTTTTCCTGTTAATCCTAGCATGATAAAGAAGATTCAAAGAGAGTGAGATGCCAGCTCCTTTCATTCAGTCAGTAGCTTCAAACATTTCTGGACGTTTTTCAATGGCAAAAATCAATGAATATTGTAAATGCACAAACAGTAATATCTCCACATTGCACGGTGCAATTCTGAAATTTTTTGCTTTTTCCTGTTAATCCTAGCATGATAAAGAAGATTCAAAGAGAGTGAGATGCCAGCTCCTTTCATTCAGTCAGTAGCTTCAAACATTTCTGGTATATGAAAAACATGTTTTTCAATGGCAAAAATCAATGAATATTGTAAATGCACAAACAGTAATATCTCCACATTGCAAGGTGCAATTCTGAAATTTTTAGCTTTTTCCTGCTAATCCTAGCATGATAAAGAAGATTCAAAGAGAGTGAGATGCCAGCTCCTTTCATTCAGTCAGTAGCTTCAAACATTTCTGGTATATGAAAAACATGTTTTTCAATGGCAAAAATCAATGAATATTGTAAATGCACAAACAGTAATATCTCCACATTGCACGGTGCAATTCTGAAATTTTTAGCTTTTTCCTGTTAATCCTAGCATGATAAAGAAGATTCAAAGAGAGTGAGATGCCAGCTCCTTTCATTCAGTCAGTAGCTTCAAACATTTCTGGACGTTTTTCAATGGCAAAAATCAATGAATATTGTAAATGCACAAACAGTAATATCTCCACATTGCACGGTGCAATTCTGAAATTTTTTGCTTTTTCCTGTTAATCCTAGCATGATAAAGAAGATTCAAAGAGAGTGAGATGCCAGCTCCTTTCATTCAGTCAGTAGCTTCAAACATTTCTGGTATATGAAAAACATGTTTTTCAATGGCAAAAATCAATGAATATTGTAAATGCACAAACAGTAATATCTCCACATTGCACGGTGCAATTCTGAAATTTTTAGCTTTTTCCTGTTAATCCTAGCATGATAAAGAAGATTCAAAGAGAGTGAGATGCCAGCTCCTTTCATTCAGTCAGTAGCTTCAAACATTTCTGGTATATGAAAAACATGTTTTTCAATGGCAAAAATCAATGAATATTGTAAATGCACAAACAGTAATATCTCCACATTGCACGGTGCAATTCTGAAATTTTTAGCTTTTTCCTGTTAATCCTAGCATGATAAAGAAGATTCAAAGAGAGTGAGATGCCAGCTCCTTTCATTCAGTCAGTAGCTTCAAACATTTCTGGTATATGAAAAACATGTTTTTCAATGGCAAAAATCAATGAATATTGTAAATGCACAAACAGTAATATCTCCACATTGCACGGTGCAATTCTGAAATTTTTTGCTTTTTCCTGCTAATCCTAGCATGATAAAGAAGATTCAAAGAGAGTGAGATGCCAGCTCCTTTCATTCAGTCAGTAGCTTCAAACATTTCTGGACGTTTTTCAATGGCAAAAATCAATGAATATTGTAAATGCACAAACAGTAATATCTCCACATTGCAAGGTGCAATTCTGAAATTTTTAGCTTTTTCCTGTTAATCCTAGCATGATAAAGAAGATTCAAAGAGAGTGAGATGCCAGCTCCTTTCATTCAGTCAGTAGCTTCAAACATTTCTGGACGTTTTTCAATGGCAAAAATCAATGAATATTGTAAATGCACAAACAGTAATATCTCCACATTGCACGGTGCAATTCTGAAATTTTTTGCTTTTTCCTGTTAATCCTAGCATGATAAAGAAGATTCAAAGAGAGTGAGATGCCAGCTCCTTTCATTCAGTCAGTAGCTTCAAACATTTCTGGTATATGAAAAACATGTTTGTCAATGGCAAAAATCAATGAATATTGTAAATGCACAAACAGTAATATCTCCACATTGCAAGGTGCAATTCTGAAATTTTTTGCTTTTTCCTGCTAATCCTAGCATGATAAAGAAGATTCAAAGAGAGTGAGATGCCAGCTCCTTTCATTCAGTCAGTAGCTTCAAACATTTCTGGTATATGAAAAACATGTTTTTCAATGGCAAAAATCAATGAATATTGTAAATGCACAAACAGTAATATCTCCACATTGCAAGGTGCAATTCTGAAATTTTTAGCTTTTTCCTGCTAATCCTAGCATGATAAAGAAGATTCAAAGAGAGTGAGATGCCAGCTCCTTTCATTCAGTCAGTAGCTTCAAACATTTCTGGTATATGAAAAACATGTTTTTCAATGGCAAAAATCAATGAATATTGTAAATGCACAAACAGTAATATCTCCACATTGCAAGGTGCAATTCTGAAATTTTTAGCTTTTTCCTGTTAATCCTAGCATGATAAAGAAGATTCAAAGAGAGTGAGATGCCAGCTCCTTTCATTCAGTCAGTAGCTTCAAACATTTCTGGTATATGAAAAACATGTTTTTCAATGGCAAAAATCAATGAATATTGTAAATGCACAAACAGTAATATCTCCACATTGCAAGGTGCAATTCTGAAATTTTTAGCTTTTTCCTGCTAATCCTAGCATGATAAAGAAGATTCAAAGAGAGTGAGATGCCAGCTCCTTTCATTCAGTCAGTAGCTTCAAACATTTCTGGTATATGAAAAACATGTTTTTCAATGGCAAAAATCAATGAATATTGTAAATGCACAAACAGTAATATCTCCACATTGCACGGTGCAATTCTGAAATTTTTTGCTTTTTCCTGTTAATCCTAGCATGATAAAGAAGATTCAAAGAGAGTGAGATGCCAGCTCCTTTCATTCAGTCAGTAGCTTCAAACATTTCTGGTATATGAAAAACATGTTTTTCAATGGCAAAAATCAATGAATATTGTAAATGCACAAACAGTAATATCTCCACATTGCACGGTGCAATTCTGAAATTTTTAGCTTTTTCCTGTTAATCCTAGCATGATAAAGAAGATTCAAAGAGAGTGAGATGCCAGCTCCTTTCATTCAGTCAGTAGCTTCAAACATTTCTGGACGTTTTTCAATGGCAAAAATCAATGAATATTGTAAATGCACAAACAGTAATATCTCCACATTGCACGGTGCAATTCTGAAATTTTTTGCTTTTTCCTGTTAATCCTAGCATGATAAAGAAGATTCAAAGAGAGTGAGATGCCAGCTCCTTTCATTCAGTCAGTAGCTTCAAACATTTCTGGTATATGAAAAACATGTTTTTCAATGGCAAAAATCAATGAATATTGTAAATGCACAAACAGTAATATCTCCACATTGCAAGGTGCAATTCTGAAATTTTTAGCTTTTTCCTGCTAATCCTAGCATGATAAAGAAGATTCAAAGAGAGTGAGATGCCAGCTCCTTTCATTCAGTCAATAGCTTCAAACATTTCTGGTATATGAAAAACATGTTTTTCAATGGCAAAAATCAATGAATATTGTAAATGCACAAACAGTAATATCTCCACATTGCACGGTGCAATTCTGAAATTTTTAGCTTTTTCCTGTTAATCCTAGCATGATAAAGAAGATTCAAAGAGAGTGAGATGCCAGCTCCTTTCATTCAGTCAGTAGCTTCAAACATTTCTGGACGTTTTTCAATGGCAAAAATCAATGAATATTGTAAATGCACAAACAGTAATATCTCCACATTGCACGGTGCAATTCTGAAATTTTTTGCTTTTTCCTGTTAATCCTAGCATGATAAAGAAGATTCAAAGAGAGTGAGATGCCAGCTCCTTTCATTCAGTCAGTAGCTTCAAACATTTCTGGTATATGAAAAACATGTTTTTCAATGGCAAAAATCAATGAATATTGTAAATGCACAAACAGTAATATCTCCACATTGCACGGTGCAATTCTGAAATTTTTAGCTTTTTCCTGTTAATCCTAGCATGATAAAGAAGATTCAAAGAGAGTGAGATGCCAGCTCCTTTCATTCAGTCAGTAGCTTCAAACATTTCTGGTATATGAAAAACATGTTTTTCAATGGCAAAAATCAATGAATATTGTAAATGCACAAACAGTAATATCTCCACATTGCACGGTGCAATTCTGAAATTTTTAGCTTTTTCCTGTTAATCCTAGCATGATAAAGAAGATTCAAAGAGAGTGAGATGCCAGCTCCTTTCATTCAGTCAGTAGCTACAAACATTTCTGGTATATGAAAAACATGTTTTTCAATGGCAAAAATCAATGAATATTGTAAATGCACAAACAGTAATATCTCCACATTGCACGGTGCAATTCTGAAATTTTTTGCTTCTTCCTGCTAATCCTAGCATGATAAAGAAGATTCAAAGAGAGTGAGATGCCAGCTCCTTTCATTCAGTCAGTAGCTTCAAACATTTCTGGACGTTTTTCAATGGCAAAAATCAATGAATATTGTAAATGCACAAACAGTAATATCTCCACATTGCAAGGTGCAATTCTGAAATTTTTAGCTTTTTCCTGTTAATCCTAGCATGATAAAGAAGATTCAAAGAGAGTGAGATGCCAGCTCCTTTCATTCAGTCAGTAGCTTCAAACATTTCTGGACGTTTTTCAATGGCAAAAATCAATGAATATTGTTAATGCACAAACAGTAATATCTCCACATTGCACGGTGCAATTCTGAAATTTTTTGCTTTTTCCTGTTAATCCTAGCATGATAAAGAAGATTCAAAGAGAGTGAGATGCCAGCTCCTTTCATTCAGTCAGTAGCTTCAAACATTTCTGGTATATGAAAAACATGTTTTTCAATGGCAAAAATCAATGAATATTGTAAATGCACAAACAGTAATATCTCCACATTGCAAGGTGCAATTCTGAAATTTTTTGCTTTTTCCTGCTAATCCTAGCATGATAAAGAAGATTCAAAGAGAGTGAGATGCCAGCTCCTTTCATTCAGTCAGTAGCTTCAAACATTTCTGGTATATGAAAAACATGTTTTTCAATGGCAAAAATCAATGAATATTGTAAATGCACAAACAGTAATATCTCCACATTGCAAGGTGCAATTCTGAAATTTTTAGCTTTTTCCTGCTAATCCTAGCATGATAAAGAAGATTCAAAGAGAGTGAGATGCCAGCTCCTTTCATTCAGTCAGTAGCTTCAAACATTTCTGGTATATGAAAAACATGTTTTTCAATGGCAAAAATCAATGAATATTGTAAATGCACAAACAGTAATATCTCCACATTGCAAGGTGCAATTCTGAAATTTTTAGCTTTTTCCTGTTAATCCTAGCATGATAAAGAAGATTCAAAGAGAGTGAGATGCCAGCTCCTTTCATTCAGTCAGTAGCTTCAAACATTTCTGGTATATGAAAAACATGTTTTTCAATGGCAAAAATCAATGAATATTGTAAATGCACAAACAGTAATATCTCCACATTGCAAGGTGCAATTCTGAAATTTTTAGCTTTTTCCTGCTAATCCTAGCATGATAAAGAAGATTCAAAGAGAGTGAGATGCCAGCTCCTTTCATTCAGTCAGTAGCTTCAAACATTTCTGGTATATGAAAAACATGTTTTTCAATGGCAAAAATCAATGAATATTGTAAATGCACAAACAGTAATATCTCCACATTGCACGGTGCAATTCTGAAATTTTTTGCTTTTTCCTGTTAATCCTAGCATGATAAAGAAGATTCAAAGAGAGTGAGATGCCAGCTCCTTTCATTCAGTCAGTAGCTTCAAACATTTCTGGTATATGAAAAACATGTTTTTCAATGGCAAAAATCAATGAATATTGTAAATGCACAAACAGTAATATCTCCACATTGCACGGTGCAATTCTGAAATTTTTTGCTTTTTCCTGTTAATCCTAGCATGATAAAGAAGATTCAAAGAGAGTGAGATGCCAGCTCCTTTCATTCAGTCAGTAGCTTCAAACATTTCTGGACGTTTTTCAATGGCAAAAATCAATGAATATTGTAAATGCACAAACAGTAATATCTCCACATTGCAAGGTGCAATTCTGAAATTTTTTGCTTTTTCCTGCTAATCCTAGCATGATAAAGAAGATTCAAAGAGAGTGAGATGCCAGCTCCTTTCATTCAGTCAGTAGCTTCAAACATTTCTGGTATATGAAAAACATGTTTTTCAATGGCAAAAATCAATGAATATTGTAAATGCACAAACAGTAATATCTCCACATTGCACGGTGCAATTCTGAAATTTTTTGCTTTTTCCTGTTAATCCTAGCATGATAAAGAAGATTCAAAGAGAGTGAGATGCCAGCTCCTTTCATTCAGTCAGTAGCTTCAAACATTTCTGGTATATGAAAAACATGTTTTTCAATGGCAAAAATCAATGAATATTGTAAATGCACAAACAGTAATATCTCCACATTGCAAGGTGCAATTCTGAAATTTTTAGCTTTTTCCTGCTAATCCTAGCATGATAAAGAAGATTCAAAGAGAGTGAGATGCCAGCTCCTTTCATTCAGTCAGTAGCTTCAAACATTTCTGGTATATGAAAAACATGTTTTTCAATGGCAAAAATCAATGAATATTGTAAATGCACAAACAGTAATATCTCCACATTGCACGGTGCAATTCTGAAATTTTTTGCTTTTTCCTGCTAATCCTAGCATGATAAAGAAGATTCAAAGAGAGTGAGATGCCAGCTCCTTTCATTCAGTCAGTAGCTTCAAACATTTCTGGTATATGAAAAACATGTTTTTCAATGGCAAAAATCAATGAATATTGTAAATGCACAAACAGTAATATCTCCACATTGCAAGGTGCAATTCTGAAATTTTTAGCTTTTTCCTGCTAATCCTAGCATGATAAAGAAGATTCAAAGAGAGTGAGATGCCAGCTCCTTTCATTCAGTCAGTAGCTTCAAACATTTCTGGTATATGAAAAACATGTTTTTCAATGGCAAAAATCAATGAATATTGTAAATGCACAAACAGTAATATCTCCACATTGCAAGGTGCAATTCTGAAATTTTTAGCTTTTTCCTGCTAATCCTAGCATGATAAAGAAGATTCAAAGAGAGTGAGATGCCAGCTCCTTTCATTCAGTCAGTAGCTTCAAACATTTCTGGTATATGAAAAACATGTTTTTCAATGGCAAAAATCAATGAATATTGTAAATGCACAAACAGTAATATCTCCACATTGCACGGTGCAATTCTGAAATTTTTAGCTTTTTCCTGTTAATCCTAGCATGATAAAGAAGATTCAAAGAGAGTGAGATGCCAGCTCCTTTCATTCAGTTAGTAGCTTCAAACATTTCTGGACGTTTTTCAATGGCAAAAATCAATGAATATTGTAAATGCACAAACAGTAATATCTCCACATTGCACGGTGCAATTCTGAAATTTTTTGCTTTTTCCTGTTAATCCTAGCATGATAAAGAAGATTCAAAGAGAGTGAGATGCCAGCTCCTTTCATTCAGTCAGTAGCTTCAAACATTTCTGGTATATGAAAAACATGTTTTTCAATGGCAAAAATCAATGAATATTGTAAATGCACAAACAGTAATATCTCCACATTGCACGGTGCAATTCTGAAATTTTTAGCTTTTTCCTGTTAATCCTAGCATGATAAAGAAGATTCAAAGAGAGTGAGATGCCAGCTCCTTTCATTCAGTCAGTAGCTTCAAACATTTCTGGTATATGAAAAACATGTTTTTCAATGGCAAAAATCAATGAATATTGTAAATGCACAAACAGTAATATCTCCACATTGCACGGTGCAATTCTGAAATTTTTAGCTTTTTCCTGTTAATCC
Source organism: Phyllobates terribilis (assembly GCF_046119375.1). Classification (NCBI taxonomy): domain Eukaryota; kingdom Metazoa; phylum Chordata; class Amphibia; order Anura; family Dendrobatidae; genus Phyllobates; species Phyllobates terribilis. Next base: position 21,063 of record NW_027370951.1, on the reverse strand, counting down.
TAGCATGATAAAGAAGATTCAAAGAGAGTGAGATGCCAGCTCCTTTCATTCAGTCAGTAGCTTCAAACATTTCTGGTATATGAAAAACATGTTTTTCAATGGCAAAAATCAATGAATATTGTAAATGCACAAACAGTAATATCTCCACATTGCACGGTGCAATTCTGAAATTTTTTGCTTTTTCCTGCTAATCCTAGCATGATAAAGAAGATTCAAAGAGAGTGAGATGCCAGCTCCTTTCATTCAGTCAGTAGCTTCAAACATTTCTGGACGTTTTTCAATGGCAAAAATCAATGAATATTGTAAATGCACAAACAGTAATATCTCCACATTGCAAGGTGCAATTCTGAAATTTTTAGCTTTTTCCTGTTAATCCTAGCATGATAAAGAAGATTCAAAGAGAGTGAGATGCCAGCTCCTTTCATTCAGTCAGTAGCTTCAAACATTTCTGGACGTTTTTCAATGGCAAAAATCAATGAATATTGTAAATGCACAAACAGTAATATCTCCACATTGCACGGTGCAATTCTGAAATTTTTTGCTTTTTCCTGTTAATCCTAGCATGATAAAGAAGATTCAAAGAGAGTGAGATGCCAGCTCCTTTCATTCAGTCAGTAGCTTCAAACATTTCTGGTATATGAAAAACATGTTTTTCAATGGCAAAAATCAATGAATATTGTAAATGCACAAACAGTAATATCTCCACATTGCAAGGTGCAATTCTGAAATTTTTTGCTTTTTCCTGCTAATCCTAGCATGATAAAGAAGATTCAAAGAGAGTGAGATGCCAGCTCCTTTCATTCAGTCAGTAGCTTCAAACATTTCTGGTATATGAAAAACATGTTTTTCAATGGCAAAAATCAATGAATATTGTAAATGCACAAACAGTAATATCTCCACATTGCAAGGTGCAATTCTGAAATTTTTAGCTTTTTCCTGCTAATCCTAGCATGATAAAGAAGATTCAAAGAGAGTGAGATGCCAGCTCCTTTCATTCAGTCAGTAGCTTCAAACATTTCTGGTATATGAAAAACATGTTTTTCAATGGCAAAAATCAATGAATATTGTAAATGCACAAACAGTAATATCTCCACATTGCAAGGTGCAATTCTGAAATTTTTAGCTTTTTCCTGTTAATCCTAGCATGATAAAGAAGATTCAAAGAGAGTGAGATGCCAGCTCCTTTCATTCAGTCAGTAGCTTCAAACATTTCTGGTATATGAAAAACATGTTTTTCAATGGCAAAAATCAATGAATATTGTAAATGCACAAACAGTAATATCTCCACATTGCAAGGTGCAATTCTGAAATTTTTAGCTTTTTCCTGCTAATCCTAGCATGATAAAGAAGATTCAAAGAGAGTGAGATGCCAGCTCCTTTCATTCAGTCAGTAGCTTCAAACATTTCTGGTATATGAAAAACATGTTTTTCAATGGCAAAAATCAATGAATATTGTAAATGCACAAACAGTAATATCTCCACATTGCACGGTGCAATTCTGAAATTTTTTGCTTTTTCCTGTTAATCCTAGCATGATAAAGAAGATTCAAAGAGAGTGAGATGCCAGCTCCTTTCATTCAGTCAGTAGCTTCAAACATTTCTGGTATATGAAAAACATGTTTTTCAATGGCAAAAATCAATGAATATTGTAAATGCACAAACAGTAATATCTCCACATTGCACGGTGCAATTCTGAAATTTTTAGCTTTTTCCTGTTAATCCTAGCATGATAAAGAAGATTCAAAGAGAGTGAGATGCCAGCTCCTTTCATTCAGTCAGTAGCTTCAAACATTTCTGGACGTTTTTCAATGGCAAAAATCAATGAATATTGTAAATGCACAAACAGTAATATCTCCACATTGCACGGTGCAATTCTGAAATTTTTTGCTTTTTCCTGTTAATCCTAGCATGATAAAGAAGATTCAAAGAGAGTGAGATGCCAGCTCCTTTCATTCAGTCAGTAGCTTCAAACATTTCTGGTATATGAAAAACATGTTTTTCAATGGCAAAAATCAATGAATATTGTAAATGCACAAACAGTAATATCTCCACATTGCACGGTGCAATTCTGAAATTTTTAGCTTTTTCCTGTTAATCCTAGCATGATAAAGAAGATTCAAAGAGAGTGAGATGCCAGCTCCTTTCATTCAGTCAGTAGCTTCAAACATTTCTGGTATATGAAAAACATGTTTTTCAATGGCAAAAATCAATGAATATTGTAAATGCACAAACAGTAATATCTCCACATTGCACGGTGCAATTCTGAAATTTTTAGCTTTTTCCTGTTAATCCTAGCATGATAAAGAAGATTCAAAGAGAGTGAGATGCCAGCTCCTTTCATTCAGTCAGTAGCTTCAAACATTTCTGGTATATGAAAAACATGTTTTTCAATGGCAAAAATCAATGAATATTGTAAATGCACAAACAGTAATATCTCCACATTGCACGGTGCAATTCTGAAATTTTTTGCTTTTTCCTGCTAATCCTAGCATGATAAAGAAGATTCAAAGAGAGTGAGATGCCAGCTCCTTTCATTCAGTCAGTAGCTTCAAACATTTCTGGACGTTTTTCAATGGCAAAAATCAATGAATATTGTAAATGCACAAACAGTAATATCTCCACATTGCAAGGTGCAATTCTGAAATTTTTAGCTTTTTCCTGTTAATCCTAGCATGATAAAGAAGATTCAAAGAGAGTGAGATGCCAGCTCCTTTCATTCAGTCAGTAGCTTCAAACATTTCTGGACGTTTTTCAATGGCAAAAATCAATGAATATTGTAAATGCACAAACAGTAATATCTCCACATTGCACGGTGCAATTCTGAAATTTTTTGCTTTTTCCTGTTAATCCTAGCATGATAAAGAAGATTCAAAGAGAGTGAGATGCCAGCTCCTTTCATTCAGTCAGTAGCTTCAAACATTTCTGGTATATGAAAAACATGTTTTTCAATGGCAAAAATCAATGAATATTGTAAATGCACAAACAGTAATATCTCCACATTGCAAGGTGCAATTCTGAAATTTTTTGCTTTTTCCTGCTAATCCTAGCATGATAAAGAAGATTCAAAGAGAGTGAGATGCCAGCTCCTTTCATTCATTCAGTAGCTTCAAACATTTCTGGTATATGAAAAACATGTTTTTCAATGGCAAAAATCAATGAATATTGTAAATGCACAAACAGTAATATCTCCACATTGCAAGGTGCAATTCTGAAATTTTTAGCTTTTTCCTGCTAATCCTAGCATGATAAAGAAGATTCAAAGAGAGTGAGATGCCAGCTCCTTTCATTCAGTCAGTAGCTTCAAACATTTCTGGTATATGAAAAACATGTTTTTCAATGGCAAAAATCAATGAATATTGTAAATGCACAAACAGTAATATCTCCACATTGCAAGGTGCAATTCTGAAATTTTTAGCTTTTTCCTGTTAATCCTAGCATGATAAAGAAGATTCAAAGAGAGTGAGATGCCAGCTCCTTTCATTCAGTCAGTAGCTTCAAACATTTCTGGTATATGAAAAACATGTTTTTCAATGGCAAAAATCAATGAATATTGTAAATGCACAAACAGTAATATCTCCACATTGCAAGGTGCAATTCTGAAATTTTTAGCTTTTTCCTGCTAATCCTAGCATGATAAAGAAGATTCAAAGAGAGTGAGATGCCAGCTCCTTTCATTCAGTCAGTAGCTTCAAACATTTCTGGTATATGAAAAACATGTTTTTCAATGGCAAAAATCAATGAATATTGTAAATGCACAAACAGTAATATCTCCACATTGCACGGTGCAATTCTGAAATTTTTTGCTTTTTCCTGTTAATCCTAGCATGATAAAGAAGATTCAAAGAGAGTGAGATGCCAGCTCCTTTCATTCAGTCAGTAGCTTCAAACATTTCTGGTATATGAAAAACATGTTTTTCAATGGCAAAAATCAATGAATATTGTAAATGCACAAACAGTAATATCTCCACATTGCACGGTGCAATTCTGAAATTTTTAGCTTTTTCCTGTTAATCCTAGCATGATAAAGAAGATTCAAAGAGAGTGAGATGCCAGCTCCTTTCATTCAGTCAGTAGCTTCAAACATTTCTGGACGTTTTTCAATGGCAAAAATCAATGAATATTGTAAATGCACAAACAGTAATATCTCCACATTGCACGGTGCAATTCTGAAATTTTTTGCTTTTTCCTGTTAATCCTAGCATGATAAAGAAGATTCAAAGAGAGTGAGATGCCAGCTCCTTTCATTCAGTCAGTAGCTTCAAACATTTCTGGTATATGAAAAACATGTTTTTCAATGGCAAAAATCAATGAATATTGTAAATGCACAAACAGTAATATCTCCACATTGCAAGGTGCAATTCTGAAATTTTTAGCTTTTTCCTGCTAATCCTAGCATGATAAAGAAGATTCAAAGAGAGTGAGATGCCAGCTCCTTTCATTCAGTCAATAGCTTCAAACATTTCTGGTATATGAAAAACATGTTTTTCAATGGCAAAAATCAATGAATATTGTAAATGCACAAACAGTAATATCTCCACATTGCACGGTGCAATTCTGAAATTTTTAGCTTTTTCCTGTTAATCCTAGCATGATAAAGAAGATTCAAAGAGAGTGAGATGCCAGCTCCTTTCATTCAGTCAGTAGCTTCAAACATTTCTGGACGTTTTTCAATGGCAAAAATCAATGAATATTGTAAATGCACAAACAGTAATATCTCCACATTGCACGGTGCAATTCTGAAATTTTTTGCTTTTTCCTGTTAATCCTAGCATGATAAAGAAGATTCAAAGAGAGTGAGATGCCAGCTCCTTTCATTCAGTCAGTAGCTTCAAACATTTCTGGTATATGAAAAACATGTTTTTCAATGGCAAAAATCAATGAATATTGTAAATGCACAAACAGTAATATCTCCACATTGCACGGTGCAATTCTGAAATTTTTAGCTTTTTCCTGTTAATCCTAGCATGATAAAGAAGATTCAAAGAGAGTGAGATGCCAGCTCCTTTCATTCAGTCAGTAGCTTCAAACATTTCTGGTATATGAAAAACATGTTTTTCAATGGCAAAAATCAATGAATATTGTAAATGCACAAACAGTAATATCTCCACATTGCACGGTGCAATTCTGAAATTTTTAGCTTTTTCCTGTTAATCCTAGCATGATAAAGAAGATTCAAAGAGAGTGAGATGCCAGCTCCTTTCATTCAGTCAGTAGCTTCAAACATTTCTGGTATATGAAAAACATGTTTTTCAATGGCAAAAATCAATGAATATTGTAAATGCACAAACAGTAATATCTCCACATTGCACGGTGCAATTCTGAAATTTTTTGCTTTTTCCTGCTAATCCTAGCATGATAAAGAAGATTCAAAGAGAGTGAGATGCCAGCTCCTTTCATTCAGTCAGTAGCTTCAAACATTTCTGGACGTTTTTCAATGGCAAAAATCAATGAATATTGTAAATGCACAAACAGTAATATCTCCACATTGCAAGGTGCAATTCTGAAATTTTTAGCTTTTTCCTGTTAATCCTAGCATGATAAAGAAGATTCAAAGAGAGTGAGATGCCAGCTCCTTTCATTCAGTCAGTAGCTTCAAACATTTCTGGACGTTTTTCAATGGCAAAAATCAATGAATATTGTAAATGCACAAACAGTAATATCTCCACATTGCACGGTGCAATTCTGAAATTTTTTGCTTTTTCCTGTTAATCCTAGCATGATAAAGAAGATTCAAAGAGAGTGAGATGCCAGCTCCTTTCATTCAGTCAGTAGCTTCAAACATTTCTGGTATATGAAAAACATGTTTTTCAATGGCAAAAATCAATGAATATTGTAAATGCACAAACAGTAATATCTCCACATTGCAAGGTGCAATTCTGAAATTTTTTGCTTTTTCCTGCTAATCCTAGCATGATAAAGAAGCTTCAAAGAGAGTGAGATGCCAGCTCCTTTCATTCAGTCAGTAGCTTCAAACATTTCTGGTATATGAAAAACATGTTTTTCAATGGCAAAAATCAATGAATATTGTAAATGCACAAACAGTAATATCTCCACATTGCAAGGTGCAATTCTGAAATTTTTAGCTTTTTCCTGCTAATCCTAGCATGATAAAGAAGATTCAAAGAGAGTGAGATGCCAGCTCCTTTCATTCAGTCAGTAGCTTCAAACATTTCTGGTATATGAAAAACATGTTTTTCAATGGCAAAAATCAATGAATATTGTAAATGCACAAACAGTAATATCTCCACATTGCAAGGTGCAATTCTGAAATTTTTAGCTTTTTCCTGTTAATCCTAGCATGATAAAGAAGATTCAAAGAGAGTGAGATGCCAGCTCCTTTCATTCAGTCAGTAGCTTCAAACATTTCTGGTATATGAAAAACATGTTTTTCAATGGCAAAAATCAATGAATATTGTAAATGCACAAACAGTAATATCTCCACATTGCAAGGTGCAATTCTGAAATTTTTAGCTTTTTCCTGCTAATCCTAGCATGATAAAGAAGATTCAAAGAGAGTGAGATGCCAGCTCCTTTCATTCAGTCAGTAGCTTCAAACATTTCTGGTATATGAAAAACATGTTTTTCAATGGCAAAAATCAATGAATATTGTAAATGCACAAACAGTAATATCTCCACATTGCACGGTGCAATTCTGAAATTTTTTGCTTTTTCCTGTTAATCCTAGCATGATAAAGAAGATTCAAAGAGAGTGAGATGCCAGCTCCTTTCATTCAGTCAGTAGCTTCAAACATTTCTGGTATATGAAAAACATGTTTTTCAATGGCAAAAATCAATGAATATTGTAAATGCACAAACAGTAATATCTCCACATTGCACGGTGCAATTCTGAAATTTTTTGCTTTTTCCTGTTAATCCTAGCATGATAAAGAAGATTCAAAGAGAGTGAGATGCCAGCTCCTTTCATTCAGTCAGTAGCTTCAAACATTTCTGGACGTTTTTCCATGGCAAAAATCAATGAATATTGTAAATGCACAAACAGTAATATCTCCACATTGCAAGGTGCAATTCTGAAATTTTTTGCTTTTTCCTGCTAATCCTAGCATGATAAAGAAGATTCAAAGAGAGTGAGATGCCAGCTCCTTTCATTCAGTCAGTAGCTTCAAACATTTCTGGTATATGAAAAACATGTTTTTCAATGGCAAAAATCAATGAATATTGTAAATGCACAAACAGTAATATCTCCACATTGCACGGTGCAATTCTGAAATTTTTTGCTTTTTCCTGTTAATCCTAGCATGATAAAGAAGATTCAAAGAGAGTGAGATGCCAGCTCCTTTCATTCAGTCAGTAGCTTCAAACATTTCTGGTATATGAAAAACATGTTTTTCAATGGCAAAAATCAATGAATATTGTAAATGCACAAACAGTAATATCTCCACATTGCAAGGTGCAATTCTGAAATTTTTAGCTTTTTCCTGCTAATCCTAGCATGATAAAGAAGATTCAAAGAGAGTGAGATGCCAGCTCCTTTCATTCAGTCAGTAGCTTCAAACATTTCTGGTATATGAAAAACATGTTTTTCAATGGCAAAAATCAATGAATATTGTAAATGCACAAACAGTAATATCTCCACATTGCACGGTGCAATTCTGAAATTTTTTGCTTTTTCCTGCTAATCCTAGCATGATAAAGAAGATTCAAAGAGAGTGAGATGCCAGCTCCTTTCATTCAGTCAGTAGCTTCAAACATTTCTGGTATATGAAAAACATGTTTTTCAATGGCAAAAATCAATGAATATTGTAAATGCACAAACAGTAATATCTCCACATTGCAAGGTGCAATTCTGAAATTTTTAGCTTTTTCCTGCTAATCCTAGCATGATAAAGAAGATTCAAAGAGAGTGAGATGCCAGCTCCTTTCATTCAGTCAGTAGCTTCAAACATTTCTGGTATATGAAAAACATGTTTTTCAATGGCAAAAATCAATGAATATTGTAAATGCACAAACAGTAATATCTCCACATTGCAAGGTGCAATTCTGAAATTTTTAGCTTTTTCCTGCTAATCCTAGCATGATAAAGAAGATTCAAAGAGAGTGAGATGCCAGCTCCTTTCATTCAGTCAGTAGCTTCAAACATTTCTGGTATATGAAAAACATGTTTTTCAATGGCAAAAATCAATGAATATTGTAAATGCACAAACAGTAATATCTCCACATTGCAAGGTGCAATTCTGAAATTTTTAGCTTTTTCCTGTTAATCCTAGCATGATAAAGAAGATTCAAAGAGAGTGAGATGCCAGCTCCTTTCATTCAGTCAGTAGCTTCAAACATTTCTGGTATATGAAAAACATGTTTTTCAATGGCAAAAATCAATGAATATTGTAAATGCACAAACAGTAATATCTCCACATTGCAAGGTGCAATTCTGAAATTTTTAGCTTTTTCCTGCTAATCCTAGCATGATAAAGAAGATTCAAAGAGAGTGAGATGCCAGCTCCTTTCATTCAGTCAGTAGCTTCAAACATTTCTGGTATATGAAAAACATGTTTTTCAATGGCAAAAATCAATGAATATTGTAAATGCACAAACAGTAATATCTCCACATTGCACGGTGCAATTCTGAAATTTTTTGCTTTTTCCTGCTAATCCTAGCATGATAAAGAAGATTCAAAGAGAGTGAGATGCCAGCTCCTTTCATTCAGTCAGTAGCTTCAAACATTTCTGGACGTTTTTCAATGGCAAAAATCAATGAATATTGTAAATGCACAAACAGTAATATCTCCACATTGCAAGGTGCAATTCTGAAATTTTTTGCTTTTTCCTGCTAATCCTAGCATGATAAAGAAGATTCAAAGAGAGTGAGATGCCAGCTCGTTTCATTCAGTCAGTAGCTTCAAACATTTCTGGTATATGAAAAACATGTTTTTCAATGGCAAAAATCAATGAATATTGTAAATGCACAAACAGTAATATCTCCACATTGCACGGTGCAATTCTGAAATTTTTAGCTTTTTCCTGTTAATCCTAGCATGATAAAGAAGATTCAAAGAGAGTGAGATGCCAGCTCCTTTCATTCAGTCAGTAGCTTCAAACATTTCTGGTATATGAAAAACATGTTTTTCAATGGCAAAAATCAATGAATATTGTAAATGCACAAACAGTAATATCTCCACATTGCACGGTGCAATTCTGAAATTTTTAGCTTTTTCCTGTTAATCCTAGCATGATAAAGAAGATTCAAAGAGAGTGAGATGCCAGCTCCTTTCATTCAGTCAGTAGCTTCAAACATTTCTGGACGTTTTTCAATGGCAAAAATCAATGAATATTGTAAATGCACAAACAGTAATATCTCCACATTGCACGGTGCAATTCTGAAATTTTTAGCTTTTTCCTGTTAATCCTAGCATGATAAAGAAGATTCAAAGAGAGTGAGATGCCAGCTCCTTTCATTCAGTCAGTAGCTTCAAACATTTCTGGTATATGAAAAACATGTTTTTCAATGGCAAAAATCAATGAATATTGTAAATGCACAAACAGTAATATCTCCACATTGCAAGGTGCAATTCTGAAATTTTTTGCTTTTTCCTGTTAATCCTAGCATGATAAAGAAGATTCAAAGAGAGTGAGATGCCAGCTCCTTTCATTCAGTCAGTAGCTTCAAACATTTCTGGTATATGAAAAACATGTTTTTCAATGGCAAAAATCAATGAATATTGTAAATGCACAAACAGTAATATCTCCACATTGCAAGGTGCAATTCTGAAATTTTTAGCTTTTTCCTGTTAATCCTAGCATGATAAAGAAGATTCAAAGAGAGTGAGATGCCAGCTCCTTTCATTCAGTCAGTAGCTTCAAACATTTCTGGACGTTTTTCAATGGCAAAAATCAATGAATATTGTAAATGCACAAACAGTAATATCTCCACATTGCACGGTGCAATTCTGAAATTTTTAGCTTTTTCCTGTTAATCCTAGCATGATAAAGAAGATTCAAAGAGAGTGAGATGCCAGCTCCTTTCATTCAGTCAGTAGCTTCAAACATTTCTGGTATATGAAAAACATGTTTTTCAATGGCAAAAATCAATGAATATTGTAAATGCACAAACAGTAATATCTCCACATTGCAAGGTGCAATTCTGAAATTTTTTGCTTTTTCCTGTTAATCCTAGCATGATAAAGAAGATTCAAAGAGAGTGAGATGCCAGCTCCTTTCATTCAGTCAGTAGCTTCAAACATTTCTGGTATATGAAAAACATGTTTTTCAATGGCAAAAATCAATGAATATTGTAAATGAACAAACAGTAATATCTCCACATTGCACGGTGCAATTCTGAAATTTTTTGCTTTTTCCTGTTAATCCTAGCATGATAAAGAAGATTCAAAGAGAGTGAGATGCCAGCTCCTTTCATTCAGTCAGTAGCTTCAAACATTTCTGGACGTTTTTCAATGGCAAAAATCAATGAATATTGTAAATGCACAAACAGTAATATCTCCACATTGCAAGGTGCAATTCTGAAATTTTTAGCTTTTTCCTGTTAATCCTAGCATGATAAAGAAGATTCAAAGAGAGTGAGATGCCAGCTCCTTTCATTCAGTCAGTAGCTTCAAACATTTCTGGTATATGAAAAACATGTTTTTCAATGGCAAAAATCAATGAATATTGTAAATGCACAAACAGTAATATCTCCACATTGCAAGGTGCAATTCTGAAATTTTTAGCTTTTTCCTGCTAATCCTAGCATGATAAAGAAGATTCAAAGAGAGTGAGATGCCAGCTCCTTTCATTCAGTCAGTAGCTTCAAACATTTCTGGTATATGAAAAACATGTTTTTCAATGGCAAAAATCAATGAATATTGTAAATGCACAAACAGTAATATCTCCACATTGCACGGTGCAATTCTGAAATTTTTTGCTTTTTCCTGCTAATCCTAGCATGATAAAGAAGATTCAAAGAGAGTGAGATGCCAGCTCCTTTCATTCAGTCAGTAGCTTCAAACATTTCTGGTATATGAAAAACATGTTTTTCAATGGCAAAAATCAATGAATATTGTAAATGCACAAACAGTAATATCTCCACATTGCAAGGTGCAATTCTGAAATTTTTAGCTTTTTCCTGCTAATCCTAGCATGATAAAGAAGATTCAAAGAGAGTGAGATGCCAGCTCCTTTCATTCAGTCAGTAGCTTCAAACATTTCTGGTATATGAAAAACATGTTTTTCAATGGCAAAAATCAATGAATATTGTAAATGCACAAACAGTAATATCTCCACATTGCAAGGTGCAATTCTGAAATTTTTAGCTTTTTCCTGCTAATCCTAGCATGATAAAGAAGATTCAAAGAGAGTGAGATGCCAGCTCCTTTCATTCAGTCAGTAGCTTCAAACATTTCTGGTATATGAAAAACATGTTTTTCAATGGCAAAAATCAATGAATATTGTAAATGCACAAACAGTAATATCTCCACATTGCAAGGTGCAATTCTGAAATTTTTAGCTTTTTCCTGTTAATCCTAGCATGATAAAGAAGATTCAAAGAGAGTGAGATGCCAGCTCCTTTCATTCAGTCAGTAGCTTCAAACATTTCTGGTATATGAAAAACATGTTTTTCAATGGCAAAAATCAATGAATATTGTAAATGCACAAACAGTAATATCTCCACATTGCAAGGTGCAATTCTGAAATTTTTAGCTTTTTCCTGCTAATCCTAGCATGATAAAGAAGATTCAAAGAGAGTGAGATGCCAGCTCCTTTCATTCAGTCAGTAGCTTCAAACATTTCTGGTATATGAAAAACATGTTTTTCAATGGCAAAAATCAATGAATATTGTAAATGCACAAACAGTAATATCTCCACATTGCACGGTGCAATTCTGAAATTTTTTGCTTTTTCCTGCTAATCCTAGCATGATAAAGAAGATTCAAAGAGAGTGAGATGCCAGCTCCTTTCATTCAGTCAGTAGCTTCAAACATTTCTGGACGTTTTTCAATGGCAAAAATCAATGAATATTGTAAATGCACAAACAGTAATATCTCCACATTGCAAGGTGCAATTCTGAAATTTTTAGCTTTTTCCTGTTAATCCTAGCATGATAAAGAAGATTCAAAGAGAGTGAGATGCCAGCTCCTTTCATTCAGTCAGTAGCTTCAAACATTTCTGGTATATGAAAAACATGTTTTTCAATGGCAAAAATCAATGAATATTGTAAATGCACAAACAGTAATATCTCCACATTGCAAGGTGCAATTCTGAAATTTTTAGCTTTTTCCTGCTAATCCTAGCATGATAAAGAAGATTCAAAGAGAGTGAGATGCCAGCTCCTTTCATTCAGTCAGTAGCTTCAAACATTTCTGGTATATGAAAAACATGTTTTTCAATGGCAAAAATCAATGAATATTGTAAATGCACAAACAGTAATATCTCCACATTGCACGGTGCAATTCTGAAATTTTTTGCTTTTTCCTGCTAATCCTAGCATGATAAAGAAGATTCAAAGAGAGTGAGATGCCAGCTCCTTTCATTCAGTCAGTAGCTTCAAACATTTCTGGTATATGAAAAACATGTTTTTCAATGGCAAAAATCAATGAATATTGTAAATGCACAAACAGTAATATCTCCACATTGCAAGGTGCAATTCTGAAATTTTTAGCTTTTTCCTGCTAATCCTAGCATGATAAAGAAGATTCAAAGAGAGTGAGATGCCAGCTCCTTTCATTCAGTCAGTAGCTTCAAACATTTCTGGTATATGAAAAACATGTTTTTCAATGGCAAAAATCAATGAATATTGTAAATGCACAAACAGTAATATCTCCACATTGCAAGGTGCAATTCTGAAATTTTTAGCTTTTTCCTGCTAATCCTAGCATGATAAAGAAGATTCAAAGAGAGTGAGATGCCAGCTCCTTTCATTCAGTCAGTAGCTTCAAACATTTCTGGTATATGAAAAACATGTTTTTCAATGGCAAAAATCAATGAATATTGTAAATGCACAAACAGTAATATCTCCACATTGCAAGGTGCAATTCTGAAATTTTTAGCTTTTTCCTGTTAATCCTAGCATGATAAAGAAGATTCAAAGAGAGTGAGATGCCAGCTCCTTTCATTCAGTCAGTAGCTTCAAACATTTCTGGTATATGAAAAACATGTTTTTCAATGGCAAAAATCAATGAATATTGTAAATGCACAAACAGTAATATCTCCACATTGCAAGGTGCAATTCTGAAATTTTTAGCTTTTTCCTGCTAATCCTAGCATGATAAAGAAGATTCAAAGAGAGTGAGATGCCAGCTCCTTTCATTCAGTCAGTAGCTTCAAACATTTCTGGTATATGAAAAACATGTTTTTCAATGGCAAAAATCAATGAATATTGTAAATGCACAAACAGTAATATCTCCACATTGCACGGTGCAATTCTGAAATTTTTTGCTTTTTCCTGCTAATCCTAGCATGATAAAGAAGATTCAAAGAGAGTGAGATGCCAGCTCCTTTCATTCAGTCAGTAGCTTCAAACATTTCTGGACGTTTTTCAATGGCAAAAATCAATGAATATTGTAAATGCACAAACAGTAATATCTCCACATTGCAAGGTGCAATTCTGAAATTTTTTGCTTTTTCCTGCTAATCCTAGCATGATAAAGAAGATTCAAAGAGAGTGAGATGCCAGCTCCTTTCATTCAGTCAGTAGCTTCAAACATTTCTGGTATATGAAAAACATGTTTTTCAATGGCAAAAATCAATGAATATTGTAAATGCACAAACAGTAATATCTCCACATTGCACGGTGCAACTCTGAAATTTTTAGCTTTTTCCTGTTAATCCTAGCATGATAAAGAAGATTCAAAGAGAGTGAGATGCCAGCTCCTTTCATTCAGTCAGTAGCTTCAAACATTTCTGGTATATGAAAAACATGTTTTTCAATGGCAAAAATCAATGAATATTGTAAATGCACAAACAGTAATATCTCCACATTGCACGGTGCAATTCTGAAATTTTTAGCTTTTTCCTGTTAATCCTAGCATGATAAAGAAGATTCAAAGAGAGTGAGATGCCAGCTCCTTTCATTCAGTCAGTAGCTTCAAACATTTCTGGACGTTTTTCAATGGCAAAAATCAATGAATATTGTAAATGCACAAACAGTAATATCTCCACATTGCACGGTGCAATTCTGAAATTTTTAGCTTTTTCCTGTTAATCCTAGCATGATAAAGAAGATTCAAAGAGAGTGAGATGCCAGCTCCTTTCATTCAGTCAGTAGCTTCAAACATTTCTGGTATATGAAAAACATGTTTTTCAATGGCAAAAATCAATGAATATTGTAAATGCACAAACAGTAATATCTCCACATTGCAAGGTGCAATTCTGAAATTTTTTGCTTTTTCCTGTTAATCCTAGCATGGTAAAGAAGATTCAAAGAGAGTGAGATGCCAGCTCCTTTCATTCAGTCAGTAGCTTCAAACATTTCTGGTATATGAAAAACATGTTTTTCAATGGCAAAAATCAATGAATATTGTAAATGCACAAACAGTAATATCTCTACATTGCAAGGTGCAATTCTGAAATTTTTAGCTTTTTCCTGTTAATCCTAGCATGATAAAGAAGATTCAAAGAGAGTGAGATGCCAGCTCCTTTCATTCAGTCAGTAGCTTCAAACATTTCTGGACGTTTTTCAATGGCAAAAATCAATGAATATTGTAAATGCACAAACAGTAATATCTCCACATTGCACGGTGCAATTCTGAAATTTTTAGCTTTTTCCTGTTAATCCTAGCATGATAAAGAAGATTCAAAGAGAGTGAGATGCCAGCTCCTTTCATTCAGTCAGTAGCTTCAAACATTTCTGGTATATGAAAAACATGTTTTTCAATGGCAAAAATCAATGAATATTGTAAATGCACAAACAGTAATATCTCCACATTGCAAGGTGCAATTCTGAAATTTTTTGCTTTTTCCTGTTAATCCTAGCATGATAAAGAAGATTCAAAGAGAGTGAGATGCCAGCTCCTTTCATTCAGTCAGTAGCTTCAAACATTTCTGGTATATGAAAAACATGTTTTTCAATGGCAAAAATCAATGAATATTGTAAATGAACAAACAGTAATATCTCCACATTGCACGGTGCAATTCTGAAATTTTTTGCTTTTTCCTGTTAATCCTAGCATGATAAAGAAGATTCAAAGAGAGTGAGATGCCAGCTCCTTTCATTCAGTCAGTAGCTTCAAACATTTCTGGACGTTTTTCAATGGCAAAAATCAATGAATATTGTAAATGCACAAACAGTAATATCTCCACATTGCAAGGTGCAATTCTGAAATTTTTAGCTTTTTCCTGTTAATCCTAGCATGATAAAGAAGATTCAAAGAGAGTGAGATGCCAGCTCCTTTCATTCAGTCAGTAGCTTCAAACATTTCTGGTATATGAAAAACATGTTTTTCAATGGCAAAAATCAATGAATATTGTAAATGCACAAACAGTAATATCTCCACATTGCAAGGTGCAATTCTGAAATTTTTAGCTTTTTCCTGCTAATCCTAGCATGATAAAGAAGATTCAAAGAGAGTGAGATGCCAGCTCCTTTCATTCAGTCAGTAGCTTCAAACATTTCTGGTATATGAAAAACATGTTTTTCAATGGCAAAAATCAATGAATATTGTAAATGCACAAACAGTAATATCTCCACATTGCACGGTGCAATTCTGAAATTTTTTGCTTTTTCCTGTTAATCCTAGCATGATAAAGAAGATTCAAAGAGAGTGAGATGCCAGCTCCTTTCATTCAGTCAGTAGCTTCAAACATTTCTGGTATATGAAAAACATGTTTTTCAATGGCAAAAATCAATGAATATTGTAAATGCACAAACAGTAATATCTCCACATTGCACGGTGCAATTCTGAAATTTTTTGCTTTTTCCTGTTAATCCTAGCATGATAAAGAAGATTCAAAGAGAGTGAGATGCCAGCTCCTTTCATTCAGTCAGTAGCTTCAAACATTTCTGGACGTTTTTCAATGGCAAAAATCAATGAATATTGTAAATGCACAAACAGTAATATCTCCACATTGCAAGGTGCAATTCTGAAATTTTTTGCTTTTTCCTGCTAATCCTAGCATGATAAAGAAGATTCAAAGAGAGTGAGATGCCAGCTCCTTTCATTCAGTCAGTAGCTTCAAACATTTCTGGTATATGAAAAACATGTTTTTCAATGGCAAAAATCAATGAATATTGTAAATGCACAAACAGTAATATCTCCACATTGCACGGTGCAATTCTGAAATTTTTTGCTTTTTCCTGTTAATCCTAGCATGATAAAGAAGATTCAAAGAGAGTGAGATGCCAGCTCCTTTCATTCAGTCAGTAGCTTCAAACATTTCTGGTATATGAAAAACATGTTTTTCAATGGCAAAAATCAATGAATATTGTAAATGCACAAACAGTAATATCTCCACATTGCAAGGTGCAATTCTGAAATTTTTAGCTTTTTCCTGCTAATCCTAGCATGATAAAGAAGATTCAAAGAGAGTGAGATGCCAGCTCCTTTCATTCAGTCAGTAGCTTCAAACATTTCTGGTATATGAAAAACATGTTTTTCAATGGCAAAAATCAATGAATATTGTAAATGCACAAACAGTAATATCTCCACATTGCACGGTGCAATTCTGAAATTTTTTGCTTTTTCCTGCTAATCCTAGCATGATAAAGAAGATTCAAAGAGAGTGAGATGCCAGCTCCTTTCATTCAGTCAGTAGCTTCAAACATTTCTGGTATATGAAAAACATGTTTTTCAATGGCAAAAATCAATGAATATTGTAAATGCACAAACAGTAATATCTCCACATTGCAAGGTGCAATTCTGAAATTTTTAGCTTTTTCCTGCTAATCCTAGCATGATAAAGAAGATTCAAAGAGAGTGAGATGCCAGCTCCTTTCATTCAGTCAGTAGCTTCAAACATTTCTGGTATATGAAAAACATGTTTTTCAATGGCAAAAATCAATGAATATTGTAAATGCACAAACAGTAATATCTCCACATTGCAAGGTGCAATTCTGAAATTTTTAGCTTTTTCCTGCTAATCCTAGCATGATAAAGAAGATTCAAAGAGAGTGAGATGCCAGCTCCTTTCATTCAGTCAGTAGCTTCAAACATTTCTGGTATATGAAAAACATGTTTTTCAATGGCAAAAATCAATGAATATTGTAAATGCACAAACAGTAATATCTCCACATTGCAAGGTGCAATTCTGAAATTTTTAGCTTTTTCCTGTTAATCCTAGCATGATAAAGAAGATTCAAAGAGAGTGAGATGCCAGCTCCTTTCATTCAGTCAGTAGCTTCAAACATTTCTGGTATATGAAAAACATGTTTTTCAATGGCAAAAATCAATGAATATTGTAAATGCACAAACAGTAATATCTCCACATTGCAAGGTGCAATTCTGAAATTTTTAGCTTTTTCCTGCTAATCCTAGCATGATAAAGAAGATTCAAAGAGAGTGAGATGCCAGCTCCTTTCATTCAGTCAGTAGCTTCAAACATTTCTGGTATATGAAAAACATGTTTTTCAATGGCAAAAATCAATGAATATTGTAAATGCACAAACAGTAATATCTCCACATTGCACGGTGCAATTCTGAAATTTTTTGCTTTTTCCTGCTAATCCTAGCATGATAAAGAAGATTCAAAGAGAGTGAGATGCCAGCTCCTTTCATTCAGTCAGTAGCTTCAAACATTTCTGGACGTTTTTCAATGGCAAAAATCAATGAATATTGTAAATGCACAAACAGTAATATCTCCACATTGCAAGGTGCAATTCTGAAATTTTTTGCTTTTTCCTGCTAATCCTAGCATGATAAAGAAGATTCAAAGAGAGTGAGATGCCAGCTCCTTTCATTCAGTCAGTAGCTTCAAACATTTCTGGTATATGAAAAACATGTTTTTCAATGGCAAAAATCAATGAATATTGTAAATGCACAAACAGTAATATCTCCACATTGCACGGTGCAATTCTGAAATTTTTAGCTTTTTCCTGTTAATCCTAGCATGATAAAGAAGATTCAAAGAGAGTGAGATGCCAGCTCCTTTCATTCAGTCAGTAGCTTCAAACATTTCTGGTATATGAAAAACATGTTTTTCAATGGCAAAAATCAATGAATATTGTAAATGCACAAACAGTAATATCTCCACATTGCACGGTGCAATTCTGAAATTTTTAGCTTTTTCCTGTTAATCCTAGCATGATAAAGAAGATTCAAAGAGAGTGAGATGCCAGCTCCTTTCATTCAGTCAGTAGCTTCAAACATTTCTGGACGTTTTTCAATGGCAAAAATCAATGAATATTGTAAATGCACAAACAGTAATATCTCCACATTGCACGGTGCAATTCTGAAATTTTTAGCTTTTTCCTGTTAATCCTAGCATGATAAAGAAGATTCAAAGAGAGTGAGATGCCAGCTCCTTTCATTCAGTCAGTAGCTTCAAACATTTCTGGTATATGAAAAACATGTTTTTCAATGGCAAAAATCAATGAATATTGTAAATGCACAAACAGTAATATCTCCACATTGCAAGGTGCAATTCTGAAATTTTTTGCTTTTTCCTGTTAATCCTAGCATGATAAAGAAGATTCAAAGAGAGTGAGATGCCAGCTCCTTTCATTCAGTCAGTAGCTTCAAACATTTCTGGTATATGAAAAACATGTTTTTCAATGGCAAAAATCAATGAATATTGTAAATGCACAAACAGTAATATCTCCACATTGCAAGGTGCAATTCTGAAAATTTTTAGCTTTTTCCTGTTAATCCTAGCATGATAAAGAAGATTCAAAGAGAGTGAGATGCCAGCTCCTTTCATTCAGTCAGTAGCTTCAAACATTTCTGGACGTTTTTCAATGGCAAAAATCAATGAATATTGTAAATGCACAAACAGTAATATCTCCACATTGCACGGTGCAATTCTGAAATTTTTAGCTTTTTCCTGTTAATCCTAGCATGATAAAGAAGATTCAAAGAGAGTGAGATGCCAGCTCCTTTCATTCAGTCAGTAGCTTCAAACATTTCTGGTATATGAAAAACATGTTTTTCAATGGCAAAAATCAATGAATATTGTAAATGCACAAACAGTAATATCTCCACATTGCAAGGTGCAATTCTGAAATTTTTTGCTTTTTCCTGTTAATCCTAGCATGATAAAGAAGATTCAAAGAGAGTGAGATGCCAGCTCCTTTCATTCAGTCAGTAGCTTCAAACATTTCTGGTATATGAAAAACATGTTTTTCAATGGCAAAAATCAATGAATATTGTAAATGAACAAACAGTAATATCTCCACATTGCACGGTGCAATTCTGAAATTTTTTGCTTTTTCCTGTTAATCCTAGCATGATAAAGAAGATTCAAAGAGAGTGAGATGCCAGCTCCTTTCATTCAGTCAGTAGCTTCAAACATTTCTGGACGTTTTTCAATGGCAAAAATCAATGAATATTGTAAATGCACAAACAGTAATATCTCCACATTGCAAGGTGCAATTCTGAAATTTTTAGCTTTTTCCTGTTAATCCTAGCATGATAAAGAAGATTCAAAGAGAGTGAGATGCCAGCTCCTTTCATTCAGTCAGTAGCTTCAAACATTTCTGGTATATGAAAAACATGTTTTTCAAAGGCAAAAATCAATGAATATTGTAAATGCACAAACAGTAATATCTCCACATTGCAAGGTGCAATTCTGAAATTTTTAGCTTTTTCCTGCTAATCCTAGCATGATAAAGAAGATTCAAAGAGAGTGAGATGCCAGCTCCTTTCATTCAGTCAGTAGCTTCAAACATTTCTGGTATATGAAAAACATGTTTTTCAATGGCAAAAATCAATGAATATTGTAAATGCACAAACAGTAATATCTCCACATTGCACGGTGCAATTCTGAAATTTTTAGCTTTTTCCTGCTAATCCTAGCATGATAAAGAAGATTCAAAGAGAGTGAGATGCCAGCTCCTTTCATTCAGTCAGTAGCTTCAAACATTTCTGGTATATGAAAAACATGTTTTTCAATGGCAAAAATCAATGAATATTGTAAATGCACAAACAGTAATATCTCCACATTGCACGGTGCAATTCTGAAATTTTTAGCTTTTTCCTGTTAATCCTAGCATGATAAAGAAGATTCAAAGAGAGTGAGATGCCAGCTCCTTTCATTCAGTCAGTAGCTTCAAACATTTCTGGTAAAACATGTTTTTCAATGGCAAAAATCAATGAATATTGTAAATGCACAAACAGTAATATCTCCACATTGCACGGTGCAATTCTGAAATTTTTAGCTTTTTCCTGTTAATCCTAGCATGATAAAGAAGATTCAAAGAGAGTGAGATGCCAGCTCCTTTCATTCAGTCAGTAGCTTCAAACATTTCTGGGTATATGAAAAACATGTTTTTCAATGGCAAAAATCAATGAATATTGTAAATGCACAAACAGTAATATCTCCACATTGCAAGGTGCAATTCTGAAATTTTTTGCTTTTTCCTGTTAATCCTAGCATGATAAAGAAGATTCAAAGAGAGTGAGATGCCAGCTCCTTTCATTCAGTCAGTAGCTTCAAACATTTCTGGTATATGAAAAACATGTTTTTCAATGGCAAAAATCAATGAATATTGTAAATGCACAAACAGTAATATCTCCACATTGCAAGGTGCAATTCTGAAATTTTTAGCTTTTTCCTGTTAATCCTAGCATGATAAAGAAGATTCAAAGAGAGTGAGATGCCAGCTCCTTTCATTCAGTCAGTAGCTTCAAACATTTCTGGATTTTCAATGGCAAAAATCAATGAATATTGTAAATGCACAAACAGTAATATCTCCACATTGCACGGTGCAATTCTGAAATTTTTAGCTTTTTCCTGTTAATCCTAGCATGATAAAGAAGATTCAAAGAGAGTGAGATGCCAGCTCCTTTCATTCAGTCAGTAGCTATCTCTCTCAAAAATCAATGAATATTGTAAATGCACAAACAGTAATATCTCCACATTGCACGGTGCAATTCTGAAATTTTTAGCTTTTTCCTGTTAATCCTAGCATGATAAAGAAGATTCAAAGAGAGTGAGATGCCAGCTCCTTTCATTCAGTCAGTAGCT
>NW_027370950.1:0-31947 GCF_046119375.1 Phyllobates terribilis | reverse complement strand
GTAAATGCACAAACAGTAATATCTCCACATTGCAAGGTGCAATTCTGAAATTTTTTGCTTTATCCTGTTAATCCTAGCATGATAAAGAAGATTCAAAGAGAGTGAGATGCCAGCTCCTTTCATTCAGTCAGTAGCTTCAAACATTTCTGGTATATGAAAAACATGTTTTTCAATGGCAAAAATCAATGAATATTGTAAATGCACAAACAGTAATATCTCCACATTGCAAGGTGCAATTCTGAAATTTTTTGCTTTTTCCTGCTAATCCTAGCATGATAAAGAAGATTCAAAGAGAGTGAGATGCCAGCTCCTTTCATTCAGTCAGTAGCTTCAAACATTTCTGGTATATGAAAAACATGTTTTTCAATGGCAAAAATCAATGAATATTGTAAATGCACAAATAGTAATATCTCCACATTGCACGGTGCAATTCTGAAATTTTTAGCTTTTTCCTGTTAATCCTAGCATGATAAAGAAGATTCAAAGAGAGTGAGATGCCAGCTCCTTTCATTCAGTCAGTAGCTTCAAACATTTCTGGTATATGAAAAACATGTTTTTCAATGGCAAAAATCAATGAATATTGTAAATGCACAAACAGTAATATCTCCACATTGCAAGGTGCAATTCTGAAATTGTTTGCTTTTTCCTGCTAATCCTAGCATGATAAAGAAGATTCAAAGAATGAGATGCCAGCTCCTTTCATTCAGTCAGTAGCTTCAAACATTTCTGGTATATGAAAAACATGTTTTTCAATGGCAAAAATCAATGAATATTGTAAATGCACAAACAGTAATATCTCCACATTGCAAGGTGCAATTCTGAAATTTTTTGCTTTTTCCTGTTAATCCTAGCATGATAAAGAAGATTCAAAGAGAGTGAGATGCCAGCTCCTTTCATTCAGTCAGTAGCTTCAAACATTTCTGGTATATGAAAAACATGTTTTTCAATTGCAAAAATCAATGAATATTGTAAATGCACAAACAGTAATATCTCCACATTGCAAGGTGCAATTCTGAAATTTTTTGCTTTATCCTGCTAATCCTAGCATGATAAAGAAGATTCAAAGAGAGTGAGATGCCAGCTCCTTTCATTCAGTCAGTAGCTTCAAACATTTCTGGTATATGAAAAACATGTTTTTCAATGGCAAAAATCAATGAATATTGTAAATGCACAAACAGTAATATCTCCACATTGCAAGGTGCAATTCGGAAATTTTTTGCTTTTTCCTGCTAATCCTAGCATGATAAAGAAGATTCAAAGAGAGTGAGATGCCAGCTCCTTTCATTCAGTCAGTAGCTTCAAACATTTCTGGTATATGAAAAACATGTTTTTCAATGGCAAAAATCAATGAATATTGTAAATGCACAAACAGTAATATCTCCACATTGCAAGGTGCAATTCTGAAATTTTTTGCTTTTTCCTGCTAATCCTAGCATGATAAAGAAGATTCAAAGAGAGTGAGATGCCAGCTCCTTTCATTCAGTCAGTAGCTTCAAACATTTCTGGACGTTTTTCAATGGCAAAAATCAATGAATATTGTAAATGCACAAACAGTAATATCTCCACATTGCAAGGTGCAATTCTGAAATTTTTTGCTTTTTCCTGCTAATCCTAGCATGATAAAGAAGATTCAAAGAGAGTGAGATGCCAGCTCCTTTCATTCAGTCAGTAGCTTCAAACATTTCTGGACGTTTTTCAATGGCAAAAATCAATGAATATTGTAAATGCACAAACAGTAATATCTCCACATTGCAAGGTGCAATTCTGAAATTTTTTGCTTTTTCCTGTTAATCCTAGCATGATAAAGAAGATTCAAAGAGAGTGAGATGCCAGCTCCTTTCATTCAGTCAGTAGCTTCAAACATTTCTGGTATATGAAAAACATGTTTTTCAATGGCAAAAATCAATGAATATTGTAAATGCACAAACAGTAATATCTCCACATTGCAAGGTGCAATTCTGAAATTTTTTGCTTTATCCTGCTAATCCTAGCATGATAAAGAAGATTCAAAGAGAGTGAGATGCCAGCTCCTTTCATTCAGTCAGTAGCTTCAAACATTTCTGGTATATGAAAAACATGTTTTTCAATGGCAAAAATCAATGAATATTGTAAATGCACAAACAGTAATATCTCCACATTGCAAGGTGCAATTCTGAAATTTTTTGCTTTTTCCTGCTAATCCTAGCATGATAAAGAAGATTCAAAGAGAGTGAGATGCCAGCTCCTTTCATTCAGTCAGTAGCTTCAAACATTTCTGGTATATGAAAAACATGTTTTTCAATGGCAAAAATCAATGAATATTGTAAATGCACAAACAGTAATATCTCCACATTGCACGGTGCAATTCTGAAATTTTTAGCTTTTTCCTGTTAATCCTAGCATGATAAAGAAGATTCAAAGAGAGTGAGATGCCAGCTCCTTTCATTCAGTCAGTAGCTTCAAACATTTCTGGTATATGAAAAACATGTTTTTCAATGGCAAAAATCAATGAATATTGTAAATGCACAAACAGTAATATCTCCACATTGCAAGGTGCAATTCTGAAATTTTTTGCTTTTTCCTGTTAATCCTAGCATGATAAAGAAGATTCAAAGAGAGTGAGATGCCAGCTCCTTTCATTCAGTCAGTAGCTTCAAACATTTCTGGTATATGAAAAACATGTTTTTCAATGGCAAAAATCAATGAATATTGTAAATGCACAAACAGTAATATCTCCACATTGCAAGGTGCAATTCTGAAATTTTTTGCTTTTTCCTGCTAATCCTAGCATGATAAAGAAGATTCAAAGAGAGTGAGATGCCAGCTCCTTTCATTCAGTCAGTAGCTTCAAACATTTCTGGTATATGAATAACATGATGTTTTTCAATGGCAAAAATCAATGAATATTGTAAATGCACAAACAGTAATATCTCCACATTGCAAGGTGCAATTCTGAAATTTTTTGCTTTTTCCTGCTAATCCTAGCATGATAAAGAAGATTCAAAGAGAGTGAGATGCCAGCTCCTTTCATTCAGTCAGTAGCTTCAAACATTTCTGGACGTTTTTCAATGGCAAAAATCAATGAATATTGTAAATGCACAAACAGTAATATCTCCACATTGCAAGGTGCAATTCTGAAATTTTTTGCTTTTTCCTGCTAATCCTAGCATGATAAAGAAGATTCAAAGAGAGTGAGATGCCAGCTCCTTTCATTCAGTCAGTAGCTTCAAACATTTCTGGACGTTTTTCAATGGCAAAAATCAATGAATATTGTAAATGCACAAACAGTAATATCTCCACATTGCAAGGTGCAATTCTGAAATTTTTTGCTTTTTCCTGTTAATCCTAGCATGATAAAGAAGATTCAAAGAGAGTGAGATGCCAGCTCCTTTCATTCAGTCAGTAGCTTCAAACATTTCTGGTATATGAAAAACATGTTTTTCAATGGCAAAAATCAATGAATATTGTAAATGCACAAACAGTAATATCTCCACATTGCAAGGTGCAATTCTGAAATTTTTTGCTTTATCCTGCTAATCCTAGCATGATAAAGAAGATTCAAAGAGAGTGAGATGCCAGCTCCTTTCATTCAGTCAGTAGCTTCAAACATTTCTGGTATATGAAAAACATGTTTTTCAATGGCAAAAATCAATGAATATTGTAAATGCACAAACAGTAATATCTCCACATTGCAAGGTGCAATTCTGAAATTTTTTGCTTTTTCCTGCTAATCCTAGCATGATAAAGAAGATTCAAAGAGAGTGAGATGCCAGCTCCTTTCATTCAGTCAGTAGCTTCAAACATTTCTGGTATATGAAAAACATGTTTTTCAATGGCAAAAATCAATGAATATTGTAAATGCACAAACAGTAATATCTCCACATTGCACGGTGCAATTCTGAAATTTTTAGCTTTTTCCTGTTAATCCTAGCATGATAAAGAAGATTCAAAGAGAGTGAGATGCCAGCTCCTTTCATTCAGTCAGTAGCTTCAAACATTTCTGGTATATGAAAAACATGTTTTTCAATGGCAAAAATCAATGAATATTGTAAATGCACAAACAGTAATATCTCCACATTGTAAGGTGCAATTCTGAAATTTTTTGCTTTTTCCTGTTAATCCTAGCATGATAAAGAAGATTCAAAGAGAGTGAGATGCCAGCTCCTTTCATTCAGTCAGTAGCTTCAAACATTTCTGGTATATGAAAAACATGTTTTTCAATGGCAAAAATCAATGAATATTGTAAATGCACAAACAGTAATATCTCCACATTGCAAGGTGCAATTCTGAAATTTTTTGCTTTTTCCTGCTAATCCTAGCATGATAAAGAAGATTCAAAGAGAGTGAGATGCCAGCTCCTTTCATTCAGTCAGTAGCTTCAAACATTTCTGGTATATGAAAAACATGTTTTTCAATGGCAAAAATCAATGAATATTGTAAATGCACAAACAGTAATATCTCCACATTGCAAGGTGCAATTCTGAAATTGTTTGCTTTTTCCTGCTAATCCTAGCATGATTAAGAAGATTCAAAGAGTGAGATGCCAGCTCCTTTCATTCAGTCAGTAGCTTCAAATATTTCTGGTATATGAAAAACATGTTTTTCAATGGCAAAAATCAATGAATATTGTAAATGCACAAACAGTAATATCTCCACATTGCAAGGTGCAATTCTGAAATTTTTTGCTTTTTCCTGCTAATCCTAGCATGATAAAGAAGATTCAAAGAGAGTGAGATGCCAGCTCCTTTCATTCAGTCAGTAGCTTCAAACATTTCTGGACGTTTTTCAATGGCAAAAATCAATGAATATTGTAAATGCACAAACAGTAATATCTCCACATTGCAAGGTGCAATTCTGAAATTTTTTGCTTTTTCCTGTTAATCCTAGCATGATAAAGAAGATTCAAAGAGAGTGAGATGCCAGCTCCTTTCATTCAGTCAGTAGCTTCAAACATTTCTGGTATATGAAAAACATGTTTTTCAATGGCAAAAATCAATGAATATTGTAAATGCACAAACAGTAATATCTCCACATTGCAAGGTGCAATTCTGAAATTTTTTGCTTTATCCTGCTAATCCTAGCATGATAAAGAAGATTCAAAGAGAGTGAGATGCCAGCTCCTTTCATTCAGTCAGTAGCTTCAAACATTTCTGGTATATGAAAAACATGTTTTTCAATGGCAAAAATCAATGAATATTGTAAATGCACAAACAGTAATATCTCCACATTGCAAGGTGCAATTCGGAAATTTTTTGCTTTTTCCTGCTAATCCTAGCATGATAAAGAAGAGTCAAAGAGAGTGAGATGCCAGCTCCTTTCATTCAGTCAGTAGCTTCAAACATTTCTGGTATATGAATAACATGATGTTTTTCAATGGCAAAAATCAATGAATATTGTAAATGCACAAACAGTAATATCTCCACATTGCAAGGTGCAATTCTGAAATTTTTTGCTTTTTCCTGCTAATCCTAGCATGATAAAGAAGATTCAAAGAGAGTGAGATGCCAGCTCCTTTCATTCAATCAGTAGCTTCAAACATTTCTGGACGTTTTTCAATGGCAAAAATCAATGAATATTGTAAATGCACAAACAGTAATATCTCCACATTGCAAGGTGCAATTCTGAAATTTTTTGCTTTTTCCTGCTAATCCTAGCATGATAAAGAAGATTCAAAGAGAGTGAGATGCCAGCTCCTTTCATTCAGTCAGTAGCTTCAAACATTTCTGGACGTTTTTCAATGGCAAAAATCAATGAATATTGTAAATGCACAAACAGTAATATCTCCACATTGCAAGGTGCAATTCTGAAATTTTTTGCTTTTTCCTGTTAATCCTAGTATTGTAAATGCACAAACAGTAACATCTCCACATTGCAAGGTGCAATTCTGAAATTTTTTGCTTTTTCCTGTTAATCCTAGCATGATAAAGAAGATTCAAAGAGAGTGAGATGCCAGCTCCTTTCATTCAGTCAGTAGCTTCAAACATTTCTGGTATATGAAAAACATGTTTTTCAATGGCAAAAATCAATGAATATTGTAAATGCACAAACAGTAATATCTCCACATTGCAAGGTGCAATTCTGAAATTTTTTGCTTTTTCCTGTTTATCCTAGCATGATAAAGAAGATTCAAAGAGAGTGAGATGCCAGCTCCTTTCATTCAGTCAGTAGCTTCAAACATTTCTGGTATATGAAAAACATGTTTTTCAATGGCAAAAATCAATGAATATTGTAAATGCACAAACAGTAATATCTCCACATTGCAAGGTGCAATTCTGAAATATTTTGCTTTTTCCTGCTAATCCTAGCATGATAAAGAAGATTCAAAGAGAGTGAGATGCCAGCTCCTTTCATTCAGTCAGTAGCTTCAAACATTTCTGGTATATGAAAAACATGTTTTTCAATGGCAAAAATCAATGAATATTGTAAATGCACAAACAGTAATATCTCCACATTGCAAGGTGCAATTCTGAAATTTTTTGCTTTTTCCTGCTAATCCTAGCATGATAAAGAAGATTCAAAGAGAGTGAGATGCCAGCTCCTTTCATTCAGTCAGTAGCTTCAAACATTTCTGGACGTTTTTCAATGGCAAAAATTAATGAATATTGTAAATGCACAAACAGTAATATCTCCACATTGCAAGGTGCAATTCTGAAATTTTTTGCTTTTTCCTGCTAATCCTAGCATGATAAAGAAGATTCAAAGAGAGTGAGATGCCAGCTCCTTTCATTCAGTCAGTAGCTTCAAACATTTCTGGTATATGAAAAACATGTTTTTCAATGGCAAAAATCAATGAATATTGTAAATGCACAAACAGTAATATCTCCACATTGCAAGGTGCAATTCTGAAATTTTTTGCTTTTTCCTGTTAATCCTAGCATGATAAAGAAGATTCAAAGAGAGTGAGATGCCAGCTCCTTTCATTCAGTCAGTAGCTTCAAACATTTCTGGTATATGAAAAACATGTTTTTCAATGGCAAAAATCAATGAATATTGTAAATGCACAAACAGTAATATCTCCACATTGCAAGGTGCAATTCTGAAATTTTTTGCTTTTTCCTGCTAATCCTAGCATGATAAAGAAGATTCAAAGAGAGTGAGATGCCAGCTCCTTTCATTCAGTCAGTAGCTTCAAACATTTCTGGTATATGAAAAACATGTTTTTCAATGGCAAAAAATCAATGAATATTGTAAATGCACAAACATTAATATCTCCACATTGCACGGTGCAATTCTGAAATTTTTAGCTTTTTCCTGTTAATCCTAGCATGATAAAGAAGATTTAAAGAGAGTGAGATGCCAGCTCCTTTCATTCAGTCAGTAGCTTCAAACATTTCTGGACGTTTTTCAATGGCAAAAATTAATGAATATTGTAAATGCACAAACAGTAATATCTCCACATTGCAAGGTGCAATTCTGAAATTTTTTGCTTTTTCCTGCTAATCCTAGCATGATAAAGAAGATTCAAAGAGAGTGAGATGCCAGCTCCTTTCATTCAGTCAGTAGCTTCAAACATTTCTGGTATATGAAAAACATGTTTTTCAATGGCAAAAATCAATGAATATTGTAAATGCACAAACAGTAATATCTCCACATTGCAAGGTGCAATTCTGAAATTTTTTGCTTTTTCCTGCTAATCCTAGCATGATAAAGAAGATTCAAAGAGAGTGAGATGCCAGCTCCTTTCATTCAGTCAGTAGCTTCAAACATTTCTGGTATATGAAAAACATGTTTTTCAATGGCAAAAATCAATGAATATTGTAAATGCACAAACAGTAATATCTCCACATTGCACGGTGCAATTCTGAAATTTTTAGCTTTTTCCTGTTAATCCTAGCATGATAAAGAAGATTCAAAGAGAGTGAGATGCCAGCTCCTTTCATTCAGTCAGTAGCTTCAAACATTTCTGGTATATGAAAAACATGTTTTTCAATGGCAAAAATCAATGAATATTGTAAATGCACAAACAGTAATATCTCCACATTGCAAGGTGCAATTCTGAAATTTTTTGCTTTTTCCTGTTAATCCTAGCATGATAAAGAAGATTCAAAGAGAGTGAGATGCCAGCTCCTTTCATTCAGTCAGTAGCTTCAAACATTTCTGGTATATGAAAAACATGTTTTTCAATGGCAAAAATCAATGAATTTTGTAAATGCACAAACAGTAATATCTCCACATTGCAAGGTGCAATTCTGAAATTTTTTGCTTTTTCCTGCTAATCCTAGCATGATAAAGAAGATTCAAAGAGAGTGAGATGCCAGCTCCTTTCATTCAGTCAGTAGCTTCAAACATTTCTGGTATATGAAAAACATGTTTTTCAATGGCAAAAATCAATGAATATTGTAAATGCACAAACAGTAATATCTCCACATTGCACGGTGCAATTCTGAAATTTTTAGCTTTTTCCTGTTAATCCTAGCATGATAAAGAAGATTCAAAGAGAGTGAGATGCCAGCTCCTTTCATTCAGTCAGTAGCTTCAAACATTTCTGGTATATGAAAAACATGTTTTTCAATGGCAAAAATCAATGAATATTGTAAATGCACAAACAGTAATATCTCCACATTGCAAGGTGCAATTCTGAAATTTTTTGCTTTTTCCTGCTAATCCTAGCATGATAAAGAAGATTCAAAGAGAGTGAGATGCCAGCTCCTTTCATTCAGTCAGTAGCTTCAAACATTTCTGGTATATGAAAAACATGTTTTTCAATGGCAAAAATCAATGAATATTGTAAATGCACAAACAGTAATATCTCCACATTGCAAGGTGCAATTCTGAAATTTTTTGCTTTTTCCTGCTAATCCTAGCATGATAAAGAAGATTCAAAGAGAGTGAGATGCCAGCTCCTTTCATTCAGTCAGTAGCTTCAAACATTTCTGGTATATGAAAAACATGTTTTTCAATGGCAAAAATCAATGAATATTGTAAATGCACAAACAGTAATATCTCCACATTGCACGGTGCAATTCTGAAATTTTTAGCTTTTTCCTGTTAATCCTAGCATGATAGAAGATTCAAAGAGAGTGAGATGCCAGCTCCTTTCATTCAGTCAGTAGCTTCAAACATTTCTGGTATATGAAAAACATGTTTTTCAATGGCAAAAATCAATGAATATTGTAAATGCACAAACAGTAATATCTCCACATTGCAAGGTGCAATTCTGAAATTTTTTGCTTTTTCCTGCTAATCCTAGCATGATAAAGAAGATTCAAAGAGAGTGAGATGCCAGCTCCTTTCATTCAGTCAGTAGCTTCAAACATTTCTGGTATATGAAAAACATGTTTTTCAATGGCAAAAATCAATGAATATTGTAAATGCACAAACAGTAATATCTCCACATTGCAAGGTGCAATTCTGAAATTTTTTGCTTTTTCCTGCTAATCCTAGCATGATGAAGATTCAAAGAGAGTGAGATGCCAGCTCCTTTCATTCAGTCAGTAGCTTCAAACATTTCTGGACGTTTTTCAATGGCAAAAATCAATGAATATTGTAAATGCACAAACAGTAATATCTCCACATTGCAAGGTGCAATTCTGAAATTTTTTGCTTTTTCCTGTTAATCCTAGCATGATAAAGAAGATTCAAAGAGAGTGAGATGCCAGCTCCTTTCATTCAGTCAGTAGCTTCAAACATTTCTGGTATATGAAAAACATGTTTTTCAATGGCAAAAATCAATGAATATTGTAAATGCACAAACAGTAATATCTCCACATTGCAAGGTGCAATTCTGAAATTTTTTGCTTTTTCCTGTTAATCCTAGCATGATAAAGAAGATTCAAAGAGAGTGAGATGCCAGCTCCTTTCATTCAGTCAGTAGCTTCAAACATTTCTGGTATATGAAAAACATGTTTTTCAATGGCAAAAATCAATGAATATTGTAAATGCACAAACAGTAATATCTCCACATTGCAAGGTGCAATTCTGAAATATTTTGCTTTTTCCTGCTAATCCTAGCATGATAAAGAAGATTCAAAGAGAGTGAGATGCCAGCTCCTTTCATTCAGTCAGTAGCTTCAAACATTTCTGGTATATGAAAAACATGTTTTTCAATGGCAAAAATCAATGAATATTGTAAATGCACAAACAGTAATATCTCCACATTGCAAGGTGCAATTCTGAAATTTTTTGCTTTTTCCTGTTAATCCTAGCATGATAAAGAAGATTCAAAGAGAGTGAGATGCCAGCTCCTTTCATTCAGTCAGTAGCTTCAAACATTTCTGGTATATGAAAAACATGTTTTTCAATGGCAAAAATCAATGAATATTGTAAATGCACAAACAGTAATATCTCCACATTGCAAGGTGCAATTCTGAAATTTTTTGCTTTTTCCTGTTAATCCTAGCATGATAAAGAAGATTCAAAGAGAGTGAGATGCCAGCTCCTTTCATTCAGTCAGTAGCTTCAAACATTTCTGGTATATGAAAAACATGTTTTTCAATGGCAAAAATCAATGAATATTGTAAATGCACAAACAGTAATATCTCCACATTGCAAGGTGCAATTCTGAAATATTTTGCTTTTTCCTGCTAATCCTAGCATGATAAAGAAGATTCAAAGAGAGTGAGATGCCAGCTCCTTTCATTCAGTCAGTAGCTTCAAACATTTCTGGTATATGAAAAACATGTTTTTCAATGGCAAAAATCAATGAATATTGTAAATGCACAAACAGTAATATCTCCACATTGCAAGGTGCAATTCTGAAATTTTTTGCTTTTTCCTGCTAATCCTAGCATGATAAAGAAGATTCAAAGAGAGTGAGATGCCAGCTCCTTTCATTCAGTCAGTAGCTTCAAACATTTCTGGTATATGAAAAACATGTTTTTCAATGGCAAAAATCAATGAATATTGTAAATGCACAAACAGTAATATCTCCACATTGCAAGGTGCAATTCTGAAATTTTTTGCTTTTTCCTGCTAATCCTAGCATGATAAAGAAGATTCAAAGAGAGTGAGATGCCAGCTCCTTTCATTCAGTCAGTAGCTTCAAACATTTCTGGTATATGAAAAACATGTTTTTCAATGGCAAAAATCAATGAATATTGTAAATGCACAAACAGTAATATCTCCACATTGCAAGGTGCAATTCTGAAATTTTTTGCTTTTTCCTGCTAATCCTAGCATGATGAAGATTCAAAGAGAGTGAGATGCCAGCTCCTTTCATTCAGTCAGTAGCTTCAAACATTTCTGGACGTTTTTCAATGGCAAAAATCAATGAATATTGTAAATGCACAAACAGTAATATCTCCACATTGCAAGGTGCAATTCTGAAATTTTTTGCTTTTTCCTGTTAATCCTAGCATGATAAAGAAGATTCAAAGAGAGTGAGATGCCAGCTCCTTTCATTCAGTCAGTAGCTTCAAACATTTCTGGTATATGAAAAACATGTTTTTCAATGGCAAAAATCAATGAATATTGTAAATGCACAAACAGTAATATCTCCACATTGCAAGGTGCAATTCTGAAATTTTTTGCTTTTTCCTGTTAATCCTAGCATGATAAAGAAGATTCAAAGAGAGTGAGATGCCAGCTCCTTTCATTCAGTCAGTAGCTTCAAACATTTCTGGTATATGAAAAACATGTTTTTCAATGGCAAAAATCAATGAATATTGTAAATGCACAAACAGTAATATCTCCACATTGCAAGGTGCAATTCTGAAATATTTTGCTTTTTCCTGCTAATCCTAGCATGATAAAGAAGATTCAAAGAGAGTGAGATGCCAGCTCCTTTCATTCAGTCAGTAGCTTCAAACATTTCTGGTATATGAAAAACATGTTTTTCAATGGCAAAAATCAATGAATATTGTAAATGCACAAACAGTAATATCTCCACATTGCAAGGTGCAATTCTGAAATTTTTTGCTTTTTCCTGCTAATCCTAGCATGATAAAGAAGATTCAAAGAGAGTGAGATGCCAGCTCCTTTCATTCAGTCAGTAGCTTCAAACATTTCTGGACGTTTTTCAATGTCAAAAATTAATGAATATTGTAAATGCACAAACAGTAATATCTCCACATTACAAGGTGCAATTCTGAAATTTTTTGCTTTTTCCTGCTAATCCTAGCATGATAAAGAAGATTCAAAGAGAGTGAGATGCCAGCTCCTTTCATTCAGTCAGTAACTTCAAACATTTCTGGTATATGAAAAACATGTTTTTCAATGGCAAAAATCAATGAATATTGTAAATGCACAAACAGTAATATCTCCACATTGCAAGGTGCAATTCTGAAATTTTTTGCTTTTTCCTGTTAATCCTAGCATGATAAAGAAGATTCAAAGAGAGTGAGATGCCAGCTCCTTTCATTCAGTCAGTAGTTTCAAACATTTCTGGTATATGAAAAACATGTTTTTCAATGGCAAAAATCAATGAATATTGTAAATGCACAAACAGTAATATCTCCACATTGCAA
This sequence comes from Phyllobates terribilis, assembly GCF_046119375.1. Lineage (NCBI taxonomy): Eukaryota > Metazoa > Chordata > Amphibia > Anura > Dendrobatidae > Phyllobates > Phyllobates terribilis. Next base: position 19,564 of record NW_027370950.1, on the reverse strand, counting down.
GGTGCAATTCTGAAATTTTTTGCTTTTTCCTGCTAATCCTAGCATGATAAAGAAGATTCAAAGAGAGTGAGATGCCAGCTCCTTTCATTCAGTCAGTAGCTTCAAACATTTCTGGTATATGAAAAACATGTTTTTCAATGGCAAAAATCAATGAATATTGTAAATGCACAAACAGTAATATCTCCACATTGCAAGGTGCAATTCTGAAATTGTTTGCTTTTTCCTGCTAATCCTAGCATGATAAAGAAGATTCAAAGAGAGTGAGATGCCAGCTCCTTTCATTCAGTCAGTAGCTTCAAACATTTCTGGTATATGAAAAACATGTTTTTCAATGGCAAAAATCAATGAATATTGTAAATGCACAAACAGTAATATCTCCACATTGCACGGTGCAATTCTGAAATTTTTAGCTTTTTCCTGTTAATCCTAGCATGATAAAGAAGATTCAAAGAGAGTGAGATGCCAGCTCCTTTCATTCAGTCAGTAGCTTCAAACATTTCTGGTATATGAAAAACATGTTTTTCAATGGCAAAAATCAATGAATATTGTAAATGCACAAACAGTAATATCTCCACATTGCAAGGTGCAATTCTGAAATTTTTTGCTTTTTCCTGTTAATCCTAGCATGATAAAGAAGATTCAAAGAGAGTGAGATGCCAGCTCCTTTCATTCAGTCAGTAGCTTCAAACATTTCTGGTATATGAAAAACATGTTTTTCAATGGCAAAAATCAATGAATATTGTAAATGCACAAACAGTAATATCTCCACATTGCAAGGTGCAATTCTGAAATTTTTTGCTTTTTCCTGCTAATCCTAGCATGATAAAGAAGATTCAAAGAGAGTGAGATGCCAGCTCCTTTCATTCAGTCAGTAGCTTCAAACATTTCTGGTATATGAAAAACATGTTTTTCAATGGCAAAAATCAATGAATATTGTAAATGCACAAACAGTAATATCTCCACATTGCACGGTGCAATTCTGAAATTTTTAGCTTTTTCCTGTTAATCCTAGCATGATAAAGAAGATTCAAAGAGAGTGAGATGCCAGCTCCTTTCATTCAGTCAGTAGCTTCAAACATTTCTGGTATATGAAAAACATGTTTTTCAATGGCAAAAATCAATGAATATTGTAAATGCACAAACAGTAATATCTCCACATTGCAAGGTGCAATTCTGAAATTTTTTGCTTTTTCCTGTAAATCCTAGCATGATAAAGAAGATTCAAAGAGAGTGAGATGCCAGCTCCTTTCATTCAGTCAGTAGTTTCAAACATTTCTGGTATATGAAAAACATGTTTTTCAATGGCAAAAATCAATGAATATTGTAAATGCACAAACAGTAATATCTCCACATTGCAAGGTGCAATTCTGAAATTTTTTGCTTTTTCCTGCTAATCCTAGCATGATAAAGAAGATTCAAAGAGAGTGAGATGCCAGCTCCTTTCATTCAGTCAGTAGCTTCAAACATTTCTGGTATATGAAAAACATGTTTTTCAATGGCAAAAATCAATGAATATTGTAAATGCACAAACAGTAATATCTCCACATTGCACGGTGCAATTCTGAAATTTTTAGCTTTTTCCTGTTAATCCTAGCATGATAAAGAAGATTCAAAGAGAGTGAGATGCCAGCTCCTTTCATTCAGTCAGTAGCTTCAAACATTTCTGGTATATGAAAAACATGTTTTTCAATGGCAAAAATCAATGAATATTGTAAATGCACAAACAGTAATATCTCCACATTGCAAGGTGCAATTCTGAAATTGTTTGCTTTTTCCTGCTAATCCTAGCATGATAAAGAAGATTCAAAGAGAGTGAGATGCCAGCTCCTTTCATTCAGTCAGTAGCTTCAAACATTTCTGGTATATGAAAAACATGTTTTTCAATGGCAAAAATCAATGAATATTGTAAATGCACAAACAGTAATATCTCCACATTGCACGGTGCAATTCTGAAATTTTTAGCTTTTTCCTGTTAATCCTAGCATGATAAAGAAGATTCAAAGAGAGTGAGATGCCAGCTCCTTTCATTCAGTCAGTAGCTTCAAACATTTCTGGTATATGAAAAACATGTTTTTCAATGGCAAAAATCAATGAATATTGTAAATGCACAAACAGTAATATCTCCACATTGCAAGGTGCAATTCTGAAATTTTTTGCTTTTTCCTGTTATTCCTAGCATGATAAAGAAGATTCAAAGAGACTGAGATGCCAGCTCCTTTCATTCAGTCAGTAGCTTCAAACATTTCTGGTATATGAAAAACATGTTTTTCAATGGCAAAAATCAATGAATATTGTAAATGCACAAACAGTAATATCTCCACATTGCAAGGTGCAATTCTGAAATTTTTTGCTTTTTCCTGCTAATCCTAGCATGATAAAGAAGATTCAAAGAGAGTGAGATGCCAGCTCCTTTCATTCAGTCAGTAGCTTCAAACATTTCTGGTATATGAAAAACATGTTTTTCAATGGCAAAAATCAATGAATATTGTAAATGCACAAACAGTAATATCTCCACATTGCACGGTGCAATTCTGAAATTTTTAGCTTTTTCCTGTTAATCCTAGCATGATAAAGAAGATTCAAAGAGAGTGAGATGCCAGCTCCTTTCATTCAGTCAGTAGCTTCAAACATTTCTGTTATATGAAAAACATGTTTTTCAATGGCAAAAATCAATGAATATTGTAAATGCACAAACAGTAATATCTCCACATTGCAAGGTGCAATTCTGAAATTTTTTGCTTTTTCCTGCTAATCCTAGCATGATAAAGAAGATTCAAAGAGAGTGAGATGCCAGCTCCTTTCATTCAGTCAGTAGCTTCAAATATTTCTGGTATATGAAAAACGTTTTTCAATGGCAAAAATCAATGAATATTGTAAATGCACAAACAGTAATATCTCCACATTGCACGGTGCAATTCTGAAATTTTTAGCTTTTTCCTGTTAATCCTAGCATGATAAAGAAGATTCAAAGAGAGTGAGATGCCAGCTCCTTTCTTTCAGTCAGTAGCTTCAAACATTTCTGGTATATGAAAAACATGTTTTTCAATGGCAAAAATCAATGAATATTGTAAATGCACAAACAGTAATATCTCCACATTGCAAGGTGCAATTCTGAAATTTTTTGCTTTTTCCTGTTAATCCTAGCATGATAAAGAAGATTCAAAGAGAGTGAGATGCCAGCTCCTTTCATTCAGTCAGTAGCTTCAAACATTTCTGGTATATGAAAAACATGTTTTTCAATGGCAAAAATCAATGAATATTGTAAATGCACAAACAGTAATATCTCCACATTGCAAGGTGCAATTCTGAAATTTTTTGCTTTTTCCTGCTAATCCTAGCATGATAAAGAAGATTCAAAGAGAGTGAGATGCCAGCTCCTTTCATTCAGTCAGTAGCTTCAAACATTTCTGGTATATGAAAAACATGTTTTTCAATGGCAAAAATCAATGAATATTGTAAATGCACAAACAGTAATATCTCCACATTGCACGGTGCAAGTCTGAAATTTTTAGCTTTTTCCTGTTAATCCTAGCATGATAAAGAAGATTCAAAGAGAGTGAGATGCCAGCTCCTTTCATTCAGTCAGTAGCTTCAAACATTTCTGGTATATGAAAAACATGTTTTTCAATGGCAAAAATCAATGAATATTGTAAATGCACAAACAGTAATATCTCCACATTGCAAGGTGCAATTCTGAAATTTTTTGCTTTTTCCTGCTAATCCTAGCATGATAAAGAAGATTCAAAGAGAGTGAGATGCCAGCTCCTTTCATTCAGTCAGTAGCTTCAAACATTTCTGGTATATGAAAAACATGTTTTTCAATGGCAAAAATCAATGAATATTGTAAATGCACAAACAGTAATATCTCCACATTGCACGGTGCAATTCTGAAATTTTTAGCTTTTTCCTGTTAATCCTAGCATGATAAAGAAGATTCAAAGAGAGTGAGATGCCAGCTCCTTTCATTCAGTCAGTAGCTTCAAACATTTCTGGTATATGAAAAACATGTTTTTCAATGGCAAAAATCAATGAATATTGTAAATGCACAAACAGTAATATCTCCACATTGCAAGGTGCAATTCTGAAATTTTTTGCTTTTTCCTGCTAATCCTAGCATGATAAAGAAGATTCAAAGAGAGTGAGATGCCAGCTCCTTTCATTCAGTCAGTAGCTTCAAACATTTCTGGTATATGAAAAACATGTTTTTCAATGGCAAAAATCAATGAATATTGTAAATGCACAAACAGTAATATCTCCACATTGCACGGTGCAATTCTGAAATTTTTAGCTTTTTCCTGTTAATCCTAGCATGATAAAGAAGATTCAAAGAGAGTGAGATGCCAGCTCCTTTCATTCAGTCAGTAGCTTCAAACATTTCTGGTATATGAAAAACATGTTTTTCAATGGCAAAAATCAATGAATATTGTAAATGCACAAACAGTAATATCTCCACATTGCAAGGTGCAATTCTGAAATTTTTTGCTTTTTCCTGTTAATCCTAGCATGATAAAGAAGATTCAAAGAGAGTGAGATGCCAGCTCCTTTCATTCAGTCAGTAGCTTCAAACATTTCTGGTATATGAAAAACATGTTTTTCAATGGCAAAAATCAATGAATATTGTAAATGCACAAACAGTAATATCTCCACATTGCAAGGTGCAATTCTGAAATTTTTTGCTTTTTCCTGCTAATCCTAGCATGATAAAGAAGATTCAAAGAGAGTGAGATGCCAGCTCCTTTCATTCAGTCAGTAGCTTCAAACATTTCTGGTATATGAAAAACATGTTTTTCAATGGCAAAAATCAATGAATATTGTAAATGCACAAACAGTAATATCTCCACATTGCAAGGTGCAATTCTGAAATTTTTTGCTTTTTCCTGCTAATCCTAGCATAATAAAGAAGATTCAAAGAGAGTGAGATGCCAGCTCCTTTCATTCAGTCAGTAGCTTCAAACATTTCTGGTATATGAAAAACATGTTTTTCAATGGCAAAAATCAATGAATATTGTAAATGCACAAACAGTAATATCTCCACATTGCACGGTGCAATTCTGAAATTTTTTGCTTTTTCCTGTTAATCCTAGCATGATAAAGAAGATTCAAAGAGAGTGAGATGCCAGCTCCTTTCATTCAGTCAGTAGCTTCAAACATTTCTGGTATATGAAAAACATGTTTTTCAATGGCAAAAATCAATGAATATTGTAAATGCACAAACAGTAATATCTCCACATTGCAAGGTGCAATTCTGAAATTTTTTGCTTTTTCCTGCTAATCCTAGCATGATAAAGAAGATTCAGAGTGAGATGCCAGCTCCTTTCATTCAGTCAGTAGCTTCAAACATTTCTGGTATATGAAAAACATGTTTTTCAATGGCAAAAATCAATGAATATTGTAAATGCACAAACAGTAATATCTCCACATTGCACGGTGCAATTCTGAAATTTTTAGCTTTTTCCTGTTAATCCTAGCATGATAAAGAAGATTCAAAGAGAGTGAGATGCCAGCTCCTTTCATTCAGTCAGTAGCTTCAAACATTTCTGGTATATGAAAAACATGTTTTTCAATGGCAAAAATCAATGAATATTGTAAATGCACAAACAGTAATATCTCCACATTGCAAGGTGCAATTCTGAAATTTTTTGCTTTTTCCTGCTAATCCTAGCATGATAAAGAAGATTCAAAGAGAGTGAGATGCCAGCTCCTTTCATTCAGTCAGTAGCTTCAAACATTTCTGGTATATGAAAAACATGTTTTTCAATGGCAAAAATCAATGAATATTGTAAATGCACAAACAGTAATATCTCCACATTGCACGGTGCAATTCTGAAATTTTTAGCTTTTTCCTGTTAATCCTAGCATGATAAAGAAGATTCAAAGAGAGTGAGATGCCAGCTCCTTTCATTCAGTCAGTAGCTTCAAACATTTCTGGTATATGAAAAACATGTTTTTCAATGGCAAAAATCAATGAATATTGTAAATGCACAAACAGTAATATCTCCACATTGCAAGGTGCAATTCTGAAATTTTTTGCTTTTTCCTGCTAATCCTAGCATGATAAAGAAGATTCAAAGAGAGTGAGATGCCAGCTCCTTTCATTCAGTCAGTAGCTTCAAACATTTCTGGTATATGAAAAACATGTTTTTCAATGGCAAAAATCAATGAATATTGTAAATGCACAAACAGTAATATCTCCACATTGCAAGGTGCAATTCTGAAATTTTTTGCTTTTTCCTGCTAATCCTAGCATGATAAAGAAGATTCAAAGAGAGTGAGATGCCAGCTCCTTTCATTCAGTCAGTAGCTTCAAACATTTCTGGTATATGAAAAACATGTTTTTCAATGGCAAAAATCAATGAATATTGTAAATGCACAAACAGTAATATCTCCACATTGCACGGTGCAATTCTGAAATTTTTAGCTTTTTCCTGTTAATCCTAGCATGATAAAGAAGATTCAAAGAGAGTGAGATGCCAGCTCCTTTCATTCAGTCAGTAGCTTCAAACATTTCTGGTATATGAAAAACATGTTTTTCAATGGCAAAAATCAATGAATATTGTAAATGCACAAACAGTAATATCTCCACATTGCAAGGTGCAATTCTGAAATTTTTTGCTTTTTCCTGCTAATCCTAGCATGATAAAGAAGATTCAAAGAGAGTGAGATGCCAGCTCCTTTCATTCAGTCAGTAGCTTCAAACATTTCTGGTATATGAAAAACATGTTTTTCAATGGCAAAAATCAATGAATATTGTAAATGCACAAACAGTAATATCTCCACATTGCACGGTGCAATTCTGAAATTTTTAGCTTTTTCCTGTTAATCCTAGCATGATAAAGAAGATTCAAAGAGAGTGAGATGCCAGCTCCTTTCATTCAGTCAGTAGCTTCAAACATTTCTGGTATATGAAAAACATGTTTTTCAATGGCAAAAATCAATGAATATTGTAAATGCACAAACAGTAATATCTCCACATTGCAAGGTGCAATTCTGAAATTTTTTGCTTTTTCCTGTTAATCCTAGCATGATAAAGAAGATTCAAAGAGAGTGAGATGCCAGCTCCTTTCATTCAGTCAGTAGCTTCAAACATTTCTGGTATATGAAAAACATGTTTTTCAATGGCAAAAATCAATGAATATTGTAAATGCACAAACAGTAATATCTCCACATTGCAAGGTGCAATTCTGAAATTTTTTGCTTTTTCCTGCTAATCCTAGCATGATAAAGAAGATTCAAAGAGAGTGAGATGCCAGCTCCTTTCATTCAGTCAGTAGCTTCAAACATTTCTGGTATATGAAAAACATGTTTTTCAATGGCAAAAATCAATGAATATTGTAAATGCACAAACAGTAATATCTCCACATTGCAAGGTGCAATTCTGAAATTTTTTGCTTTTTCCTGCTAATCCTAGCATAATAAAGAAGATTCAAAGAGAGTGAGATGCCAGCTCCTTTCATTCAGTCAGTAGCTTCAAACATTTCTGGTATATGAAAAACATGTTTTTCAATGGCAAAAATCAATGAATATTGTAAATGCACAAACAGTAATATCTCCACATTGCACGGTGCAATTCTGAAATTTTTTGCTTTTTCCTGTTAATCCTAGCATGATAAAGAAGATTCAAAGAGAGTGAGATGCCAGCTCCTTTCATTCAGTCAGTAGCTTCAAACATTTCTGGTATATGAAAAACATGTTTTTCAATGGCAAAAATCAATGAATATTGTAAATGCACAAACAGTAATATCTCCACATTGCAAGGTGCAATTCTGAAATTTTTTGCTTTTTCCTGCTAATCCTAGCATGATAAAGAAGATTCAGAGTGAGATGCCAGCTCCTTTCATTCAGTCAGTAGCTTCAAACATTTCTGGTATATGAAAAACATGTTTTTCAATGGCAAAAATCAATGAATATTGTAAATGCACAAACAGTAATATCTCCACATTGCACGGTGCAATTCTGAAATTTTTAGCTTTTTCCTGTTAATCCTAGCATGATAAAGAAGATTCAAAGAGAGTGAGATGCCAGCTCCTTTCATTCAGTCAGTAGCTTCAAACATTTCTGGTATATGAAAAACATGTTTTTCAATGGCAAAAATCAATGAATATTGTAAATGCACAAACAGTAATATCTCCACATTGCAAGGTGCAATTCTGAAATTTTTTGCTTTTTCCTGCTAATCCTAGCATGATAAAGAAGATTCAAAGAGAGTGAGATGCCAGCTCCTTTCATTCAGTCAGTAGCTTCAAACATTTCTGGTATATGAAAAACATGTTTTTCAATGGCAAAAATCAATGAATATTGTAAATGCACAAACAGTAATATCTCCACATTGCACGGTGCAATTCTGAAATTTTTAGCTTTTTCCTGTTAATCCTAGCATGATAAAGAAGATTCAAAGAGAGTGAGATGCCAGCTCCTTTCATTCAGTCAGTAGCTTCAAACATTTCTGGTATATGAAAAACATGTTTTTCAATGGCAAAAATCAATGAATATTGTAAATGCACAAACAGTAATATCTCCACATTGCAAGGTGCAATTCTGAAATTTTTTGCTTTTTCCTGCTAATCCTAGCATGATAAAGAAGATTCAAAGAGAGTGAGATGCCAGCTCCTTTCATTCAGTCAGTAGCTTCAAACATTTCTGGTATATGAAAAACATGTTTTTCAATGGCAAAAATCAATGAATATTGTAAATGCACAAACAGTAATATCTCCACATTGCAAGGTGCAATTCTGAAATTTTCAGCTTTTTCCTGTTAATCCTAGCATGATAAAGAAGATTCAAAGAGAGTGAGATGCCAGCTCCTTTCATTCAGTCAGTAGCTTCAAACATTTCTGGTATATGAAAAACATGTTTTTCAATGGCAAAAATCAATGAATATTGTAAATGCACAAACAGTAATATCTCCACATTGCAAGGTGCAATTCTGAAATTTTTAGCTTTTTCCTGTTAATCCTAGCATGATAAAGAAGATTCAAAGAGAGTGAGATGCCAGCTCCTTTCATTCAGTCAGTAGCTTCAAACATTTCTGGTATATGAAAAACATGTTTTTCAATGGCAAAAATCAATGAATATTGTAAATGCACAAACAGTAATATCTCCACATTGCAAGGGGCAATTCTGAAATTTTTTGCTTTTTCCTGCTAATCCTAGCATGATAAAGAAGATTCAAAGAGAGTGAGATGCCAGCTCCTTTCATTCAGTCAGTAGCTTCAAACATTTCTGGTATATGAAAAACATGTTTTTCAATGGCAAAAATCAATGAATATTGTAAATGCACAAACAGTAATATCTCCACATTGCACGGTGCAATTCTGAAATTTTTAGCTTTTTCCTGTTAATCCTAGCATGATAAAGAAGATTCAAAGAGAGTGAGATGCCAGCTCCTTTCATTCAGTCAGTAGCTTCAAACATTTCTGGTATATGAAAAACATGTTTTTCAATGGCAAAAATCAATGAATATTGTAAATGCACAAACAGTAATATCTCCACATTGCAAGGTGCAATTCTGAAATTTTTTGCTTTTTCCTGCTAATCCTAGCATGATAAAGAAGATTCAAAGAGAGTGAGATGCCAGCTCCTTTCATTCAGTCAGTAGCTTCAAACATTTCTGGTATATGAAAAACATGTTTTTCAATGGCAAAAATCAATGAATATTGTAAATGCACAAACAGTAATATCTCCACATTGCACGGTGCAATTCTGAAATTTTTAGCTTTTTCCTGTTAATCCTAGCATGATAGAAGATTCAAAGAGAGTGAGATGCCAGCTCCTTTCATTCAGTCAGTAGCTTCAAACATTTCTGGTATATGAAAAACATGTTTTTCAATGGCAAAAATCAATGAATATTGTAAATGCACAAACAGTAATATCTCCACATTGCAAGGTGCAATTCTGAAATTTTTTGCTTTTTCCTGCTAATCCTAGCATGATAAAGAAGATTCAAAGAGAGTGAGATGCCAGCTCCTTTCATTCAGTCAGTAGCTTCAAACATTTCTGGTAAATGAAAAACATGTTTTTCAATGGCAAAAATCAATGAATATTGTAAATGCACAAACAGTAATATCTCCACATTGCAAGGTGCAATTCTGAAATTTTTTGCTTTTTCCTGCTAATCCTAGCATGATAAAGAAGATTCAAAGAGAGTGAGATGCCAGCTCCTTTCATTCAGTCAGTAGCTTCAAACATTTCTGGACGTTTTTCAATGGCAAAAATCAATGAATATTGTAAATGCACAAACAGTAATATCTCCACATTGCAAGGTGCAATTCTGAAATTTTTTGCTTTTTCCTGTTAATCCTAGCATGATAAAGAAGATTCAAAGAGAGTGAGATGCCAGCTCCTTTCATTCAGTCAGTAGCTTCAAACATTTCTGGTATATGAAAAACATGTTTTTCAATGGCAAAAATCAATGAATATTGTAAATGCACAAACAGTAATATCTCCACATTGCACGGTGCAATTCTGAAATTTTTAGCTTTTTCCTGTTAATCCTAGCATGATAAAGAAGATTCAAAGAGAGTGAGATGCCAGCTCCTTTCATTCAGTCAGTAGCTTCAAACATTTCTGGTATATGAAAAACATGTTTTTCAATGGCAAAAATCAATGAATATTGTAAATGCACAAACAGTAATATCTCCACATTGCAAGGTGCAATTCTGAAATTTTTTGCTTTTTCCTGTTAATCCTAGCATGATAAAGAAGATTCAAAGAGAGTGAGATGCCAGCTCCTTTCATTCAGTCAGTAGCTTCAAACATTTCTGGTATATGAAAAACATGTTTTTCAATGGCAAAAATCAATGAATATTGTAAATGCACAAACAGTAATATCTCCACATTGCAAAGTGCAATTCTGAAATTTTTTGCTTTTTCCTGCTAATCCTAGCATGATAAAGAAGATTCAAAGAGAGTGAGATGCCAGCTCCTTTCATTCAGTCAGTAGCTTCAAACATTTCTGGTATATGAAAAACATGTTTTTCAATGGCAAAAATCAATGAATATTGTAAATGCACAAACAGTAATATCTCCACATTGCACGGTGCAATTCTGAAATTTTTAGCTTTTTCCTGTTAATCCTAGCATGATAAAGAAGATTCAAAGAGAGTGAGATGCCAGCTCCTTTCATTCAGTCAGTAGCTTCAAACATTTCTGGTATATGAAAAACATGTTTTTCAATGGCAAAAATCAATGAATATTGTAAATGCACAAACAGTAATATCTCCACATTGCAAGGTGCAATTTTGAAATTTTTTGCTTTTTCCTGTTAATCCTAGCATGATAAAGAAGATTCAAAGAGAGTGAGATGCCAGCTCCTTTCATTCAGTCAGTAGCTTCAAACATTTCTGGTATATGAAAAACATGTTTTTCAATGGCAAAAATCAATGAATATTGTAAATGCACAAACAGTAATATCTCCACATTGCACGGTGCAATTCTGAAATTTTTAGCTTTTTCCTGTTAATCCTAGCATGATAAAGAAGATTCAAAGAGTGTGAGATGCCAGCTCCTTTCATTCAGTCAGTAGCTTCAAACATTTCTGGTATATGAAAAACATGTTTTTCAATGGCAAAAATCAATGAATATTGTAAATGCACAAACAGTAATATCTCCACATTGCAAGGTGCAATTCTGAAATTTTTTGCTTTTTCCTGCTAATCCTAGCATGATAAAGAAGATTCAAAGAGAGTGAGATGCCAGCTCCTTTCATTCAGTCAGTAGCTTCAAACATTTCTGGTATATGAAAAACATGTTTTTCAATGGCAAAAATCAATGAATATTGTAAATGCACAAACAGTAATATCTCCACATTGCACGGTGCAATTCTGAAATTTTTAGCTTTTTCCTGTTAATCCTAGCATGATAAAGAAGATTCAAAGAGAGTGAGATGCCAGCTCCTTTCATTCAGTCAGTAGCTTCAAACATTTCTGGTATATGAAAAACATGTTTTTCAATGGCAAAAATCAATGAATATTGTAAATGCACAAACAGTAATATCTCCACATTGCAAGGTGCAATTCTGAAATTTTTTGCTTTTTCCTGCTAATCCTAGCATGATAAAGAAGATTCAAAGAGAGTGAGATGCCAGCTCCTTTCATTCAGTCAGTAGCTTCAAACATTTCTGGTATATGAAAAACATGTTTTTCAATGGCAAAAATCAATGAATATTGTAAATGCACAAACAGTAATATCTCCACATTGCACGGTGCAATTCTGAAATTTTTAGCTTTTTCCTGTTAATCCTAGCATGATAGAAGATTCAAAGAGAGTGAGATGCCAGCTCCTTTCATTCAGTCAGTAGCTTCAAACATTTCTGGTATATGAAAAACATGTTTTTCAATGGCAAAAATCAATGAATATTGTAAATGCACAAACAGTAATATCTCCACATTGCAAGGTGCAATTCTGAAATTTTTTGCTTTTTCCTGCTAATTCTAGCATGATAAAGAAGATTCAAAGAGAGTGAGATGCCAGCTCCTTTCATTCAGTCAGTAGCTTCAAACATTTCTGGTATATGAAAAACATGTTTTTCAATGGCAAAAATCAATGAATATTGTAAATGCACAAACAGTAATATCTCCACATTGCAAGGTGCAATTCTGAAATTTTTTGCTTTTTCCTGCTAATCCTAGCATGATAAAGAAGATTCAAAGAGAGTGAGATGCCAGCTCCTTTCATTCAGTCAGTAGCTTCAAACATTTCTGGACGTTTTTCAATGGCAAAAATCAATGAATATTGTAAATGCACAAACAGTAATATCTCCACATTGCAAGGTGCAATTCTGAAATTTTTTGCTTTTTCCTGTTAATCCTAGCATGATAAAGAAGATTCAAAGAGAGTGAGATGCCAGCTCCTTTCATTCAGTCAGTAGCTTCAAACATTTCTGGTATATGAAAAACATGTTTTTCAATGGCAAAAATCAATGAATATTGTAAATGCACAAACAGTAATATCTCCACATTGCACGGTGCAATTCTGAAATTTTTAGCTTTTTCCTGTTAATCCTAGCATGATAAAGAAGATTCAAAGAGAGTGAGATGCCAGCTCCTTTCATTCAGTCAGTAGCTTCAAACATTTCTGGTATATGAAAAACATGTTTTTCAATGGCAAAAATCAATGAATATTGTAAATGCACAAACAGTAATATCTCCACATTGCAAGGTGCAATTCTGAAATTTTTTGCTTTTTCCTGTTAATCCTAGCATGATAAAGAAGATTCAAAGAGAGTGAGATGCCAGCTCCTTTCATTCAGTCAGTAGCTTCAAACATTTCTGGTATATGAAAAACATGTTTTTCAATGGCAAAAATCAATGAATATTGTAAATGCACAAACAGTAATATCTCCACATTGCAAAGTGCAATTCTGAAATTTTTTGCTTTTTCCTGCTAATCCTAGCATGATAAAGAAGATTCAAAGAGAGTGAGATGCCAGCTCCTTTCATTCAGTCAGTAGCTTCAAACATTTCTGGTATATGAAAAACATGTTTTTCAATGGCAAAAATCAATGAATATTGTAAATGCACAAACAGTAATATCTCCACATTGCAAGGTGCAATTCTGAAATTTTTTGCTTTTTCCTGTTAATCCTAGCATGATAAAGAAGATTCAAAGAGAGTGAGATGCCAGCTCCTTTCATTCAGTCAGTAGCTTCAAACATTTCTGGTATATGAAAAACATGTTTTTCAATGGCAAAAATCAATGATTATTGTAAATGCACAAACAGTAATATCTCCACATTGCAAGGTGCAATTCTGAAATTTTTTGCTTTTTCCTGCTAATCCTAGCATGATAAAGAAGATTCAAAGAGAGTGAGATGCCAGCTCCTTTCATTCAGTCAGTAGCTTCAAACATTTCTGGTATATGAAAAACATGTTTTTCAATTGCAAAAATCAATGAATATTGTAAATGCACAAACAGTAATATCTCCACATTGCACGGTGCAATTCTGAAATTTTTAGCTTTTTCCTGTTAATCCTAGCATGATAAAGAAGATTCAAAGAGAGTGAGATGCCAGCTCCTTTCATTCAGTCAGTAGCTTCAAACATTTCTGGTATATGAAAAACATGTTTTTCAATGGCAAAAATCAATGAATATTGTAAATGCACAAACAGTAATATCTCCACATTGCAAGGTGCAATTCTGAAATTTTTTGCTTTTTCCTGCTAATCCTAGCATGATAAAGAAGATTCAAAGAGAGTGAGATGCCAGCTCCTTTCATTCAGTCAGTAGCTTCAAACATTTCTGGTATATGAAAAACGTTTTTCAATGGCAAAAATCAATGAATATTGTAAATGCACAAACAGTAATATCTCCACATTGCACGGTGCAATTCTGAAATTTTTAGCTTTTTCCTGTTAATCCTAGCATGATAAAGAAGATTCAAAGAGAGTGAGATGCCAGCTCCTTTCATTCAGTCAGTAGCTTCAAACATTTCTGGTATATGAAAAACATGTTTTTCAATGGCAAAAATCAATGAATATTGTAAATGCACAAACAGTAATATCTCCACATTGCAAGGTGCAATTCTGAAATTTTTTGCTTTTTCCTGTTAATCCTAGCATGATAAAGAAGATTCAAAGAGAGTGAGATGCCAGCTCCTTTCATTCAGTCAGTAGCTTCAAACATTTCTGGTATATGAAAAACATGTTTTTCAATGGCAAAAATCAATGAATATTGTAAATGCACAAACAGTAATATCTCCACATTGCAAGGTGCAATTCTGAAATTTTTTGCTTTTTCCTGCTAATCCTAGCATGATAAAGAAGATTCAGAGTGAGATGCCAGCTCCTTTCATTCAGTCAGTAGCTTCAAACATTTCTGGTATATGAAAAACATGTTTTTCAATGGCAAAAATCAATGAATATTGTAAATGCACAAACAGTAATATCTCCACACTGCACGGTGCAATTCTGAAATTTTTAGCTTTTTCCTGTTAATCCTAGCATGATAAAGAAGATTCAAAGAGAGTGAGATGCCAGCTCCTTTCATTCAGTCAGTAGCTTCAAACATTTCTGGTATATGAAAAACATGTTTTTCAATGGCAAAAATCAATGAATATTGTAAATGCACAAACAGTAATATCTCCACATTGCAAGGTGCAATTCTGAAATTTTTTGCTTTTTCCTGCTAATCCTAGCATGATAAAGAAGATTCAAAGAGAGTGAGATGCCAGCTCCTTTCATTCAGTCAGTAGCTTCAAACATTTCTGGTATATGAAAAACATGTTTTTCAATGGCAAAAATCAATGAATATTGTAAATGCACAAACAGTAATATCTCCACATTGCAGGGTGCAATTCTGAAATTTTTAGCTTTTTCCTGTTAATCCTAGCATGATAAAGAAGATTCAAAGAGAGTGAGATGCCAGCTCCTTTCATTCAGTCAGTAGCTTCAAACATTTCTGGTATATGAAAAACATGTTTTTCAATGGCAAAAATCAATGAATATTGTAAATGCACAAACAGTAATATCTCCACATTGCAAGGTGCAATTCTGAAATTTTTTGCTTTTTCCTGCTAATCCTAGCATGATAAAGAAGATTCAAAGAGAGTGAGATGCCAGCTCCTTTCATTCAGTCAGTAGCTTCAAACATTTCTGGTATATGAAAAACATGTTTTTCAATGGCAAAAATCAATGAATATTGTAAATGCACAAACAGTAATATCTCCACATTGCACGGTGCAATTCTGAAATTTTTAGCTTTTTCCTGTTAATCCTAGCATGATAAAGAAGATTCAAAGAGAGTGAGATGCCAGCTCCTTTCATTCAGTCAGTAGCTTCAAACATTTCTGGTATATGAAAAACATGTTTTTCAATGGCAAAAATCAATGAATATTGTAAATGCACAAACAGTAATATCTCCACATTGCAAGGTGCAATTCTGAAATTTTTTGCTTTTTCCTGTTAATCCTAGCATGATAAAGAAGATTCAAAGAGAGTGAGATGCCAGCTCCTTTCATTCAGTCAGTAGCTTCAAACATTTCTGGTATATGAAAAACATGTTTTTCAATGGCAAAAATCAATGAATATTGTAAATGCACAAACAGTAATATCTCCACATTGCAAGGTGCAATTCTGAAATTTTTTGCTTTTTCCTGCTAATCCTAGCATGATAAAGAAGATTCAAAGAGAGTGAGATGCCAGCTCCTTTCATTCAGTCAGTAGCTTCAAACATTTCTGGTATATGAAAAACATGTTTTTCAATGGCAAAAATCAATGAATATTGTAAATGCACAAACAGTAATATCTCCACATTGCAAGGTGCAATTCTGAAATTTTTTGCTTTTTCCTGCTAATCCTAGCATGATAAAGATTCAAAGAGAGTGAGATGCCAGCTCCTTTCATTCAGTCAGTAGCTTCAAACATTTCTGGTATATGAAAAACATGTTTTTCAATGGCAAAAATCAATGAATATTGTAAATGCACAAACAGTAATATCTCCACATTGCACGGTGCAATTCTGAAATTTTTAGCTTTTTCCTGTTAATCCTAGCATGATAAAGAAGATTCAAAGAGAGTGAGATACCAGCTCCTTTCATTCAGTCAGTAGCTTCAAACATTTCTGGTATATGAAAAACATGTTTTTCAATGGCAAAAATCAATGAATATTGTAAATGCACAAACAGTAATATCTCCACATTGCACGGTGCAATTCTGAAATTTTTAGCTTTTTCCTGTTAATCCTAGCATGATAAAGAAGATTCAAAGAGAGTGAGATGCCAGCTCCTTTCATTCAGTCAGTAGCTTCAAACATTTCTGGTATATGAAAAACATGTTTTTCAATGGCAAAAATCAATGAATATTGTAAATGCACAAACAGTAATATCTCCACATTGCAAGGTGCAATTCTGAAATTTTTTGCTTTTTCCTGCTAATCCTAGCATGATAAAGAAGATTCAAAGAGAGTGAGATGCCAGCTCCTTTCATTCAGTCAGTAGCTTCAAACATTTCTGGTATATGAAAAACATGTTTTTCAATGGCAAAAATCAATGAATATTGTAAATGCACAAACAGTAATATCTCCACATTGCACGGTGCAATTCTGAAATTTTTAGCTTTTTCCTGTTAATCCTAGCATGATAAAGAAGATTCAAAGAGAGTGAGATGCCAGCTCCTTTCATTCAGTCAGTAGCTTCAAACATTTCTGGTATATGAAAAACATGTTTTTCAATGGCAAAAATCAATGAATATTGTAAATGCACAAACAGTAATATCTCCACATTGCAAGGTGCAATTCTGAAATTTTTTGCTTTTTCCTGCTAATCCTAGCATGATAAAGAAGATTCAAAGAGAGTGAGATGCCAGCTCCTTTCATTAAGTCAGTAGCTTCAAACATTTCTGGTATATGAAAAACATGTTTTTCAATGGCAAAAATCAATGAATATTGTAAATGCACAAACAGTAATATCTCCACATTGCACGGTGCAATTCTGAAATTTTTAGCTTTTTCCTGTTAATCCTAGCATGATAGAAGATTCAAAGAGAGTGAGATGCCAGCTCCTTTCATTCAGTCAGTAGCTTCAAACATTTCTGGTATATGAAAAACATGTTTTTCAATGGCAAAAATCAATGAATATTGTAAATGCACAAACAGTAATATCTCCACATTGCAAGGTGCAATTCTGAAATTTTTTGCTTTTTCCTGCTAATCCTAGCATGATAAAGAAGATTCAAAGAGAGTGAGATGCCAGCTCCTTTCATTCAGTCAGTAGCTTCAAACATTTCTGGTATATGAAAAACATGTTTTTCAATGGCAAAAATCAATGAATATTGTAAATGCACAAACAGTAATATCTCCACATTGCAAGGTGCAATTCTGAAATTTTTTGCTTTTTCCTGCTAATCCTAGCATGATAAAGAAGATTCAAAGAGAGTGAGATGCCAGCTCCTTTCATTCAGTCAGTAGCTTCAAACATTTCTGGTATATGAAAAACATGTTTTTCAATGGCAAAAATCAATGAATATTGTAAATGCACAAACAGTAATATCTCCACATTGCACGGTGCAATTCTGAAATTTTTAGCTTTTTCCTGTTAATCCTAGCATGATAAAGAAGATTCAAAGAGAGTGAGATGCCAGCTCCTTTCATTCAGTCAGTAGCTTCAAACATTTCTGGTATATGAAAAACATGTTTTTCAATGGCAAAAATCAATGAATATTGTAAATGCACAAACAGTAATATCTCCACATTGCAAGGTGCAATTCTGAAATTTTTTGCTTTTTCCTGTTAATCCTAGCATGATAAAGAAGATTCAAAGAGAGTGAGATGCCAGCTCCTTTCATTCAGTCAGTAGCTTCAAACATTTCTGGTATATGAAAAACATGTTTTTCAATGGCAAAAATCAATGAATATTGTAAATGCACAAACAGTAATATCTCCACATTGCAAGGTGCAATTCTGAAATTTTTTGCTTTTTCCTGCTAATCCTAGCATGATAAAGAAGATTCAAAGAGAGTGAGATGCCAGCTCCTTTCATTCAGTCAGTAGCTTCAAACATTTCTGGTATATGAAAAACATGTTTTTCAATGGCAAAAATCAATGAATATTGTAAATGCACAAACAGTAATATCTCCACATTGCAAGGTGCAATTCTGAAATTTTTTGCTTTTTCCTGCTAATCCTAGCATGATAAAGAAGATTCAAAGAGAGTGAGATGCCAGCTCCTTTCATTCAGTCAGTAGCTTCAAACATTTCTGGTATATGAAAAACATGTTTTTCAATGGCAAAAATCAATGAATATTGTAAATGCACAAACAGTAATATCTCCACATTGCACGGTGCAATTCTGAAATTTTTAGCTTTTTCCTGTTAATCCTAGCATGATAAAGAAGATTCAAAGAGAGTGAGATGCCAGCTCCTTTCATTCAGTCAGTAGCTTCAAACATTTCTGGTATATGAAAAACATGTTTTTCAATGGCAAAAATCAATGAATATTGTAAATGCACAAACAGTAATATCTCCACATTGCAGGTGCAATTCTGAAATTTTTTGCTTTTTCCTGCTAATCCTAGCATGATAAAGAAGATTCAAAGAGAGTGAGATGCCAGCTCCTTTCATTCAGTCAGTAGCTTCAAACATTTCTGGTATATGAAAAACATGTTTTTCAATGGCAAAAATCAATGAATATTGTAAATGCACAAACAGTAATATCTCCACATTGCACGGTGCAATTCTGAAATTTTTAGCTTTTTCCTGTTAATCCTAGCAAGATAAAGAAGATTCAAAGAGAGTGAGATGCCAGCTCCTTTCATTCAGTCAGTAGCTTCAAACATTTCTGGTATATGAAAAACATGTTTTTCAATGGCAAAAATCAATGAATATTGTAAATGCACAAACAGTAATATCTCCACATTGCAAGGTGCAATTCTGAAATTTTTTGCTTTTTCCTGCTAATCCTAGCATGATAAAGAAGATTCAAAGAGAGTGAGATGCCAGCTCCTTTCATTCAGTCAGTAGCTTCAAACATTTCTGGTATATGAAAAACATGTTTTTCAATGGCAAAAATCAATGAATATTGTAAATGCACAAACAGTAATATCTCCACATTGCACGGTGCAATTCTGAAATTTTA
>NW_027370949.1:0-31956 GCF_046119375.1 Phyllobates terribilis | reverse complement strand
ACTATAAAACAGCGTTTTAGCGACGGAAATTAGCGACGGATTTCAGTACTGTCTCTAAATGTCGAAATTAGCGACGAACTTTGTGACAGACAAGGGATCCGTCTTGAATCACCACAACCCATAGGATTAGCGATGGATTACCGCCGCTAACGATGGAGCCAAATGATACCGCCGATATTTCAGAGTTAGTGACGGATCTTCGTCGCTATGTTTGTTGCTAATAAGGCGGTAAAAATGCCGCTGGAAATTTTTGATACATTTGCGACGGATTATGCAACCTGTCGCTAATTTTGGCAATTTTAATACTTTGGCAACGGGTTTGGATAATTCCGTGCCAAAAGAGGCGGTCAAAGTTGCCGCCTAAATATTTGGCGAAAACTTTGCGATGGATATTGAAATCCATCTCTAACCGTAGCAGTGTGTCACGTTAGCGACGGATATTGCTAGGTCCGTCGCTAACTGTATCGATTTTTTCCAAGTGTAGCGACTGATCTCTATATCTGTCGCTAAAAGTTTCGAGTATTGTAATTTTGTGACGGTTAGCGACGGAAATATTCGTCGTTAACCCGCCCGCCTCTTTAAAACACCAGCCCTGATTCCCATAAGGTTTTGCTTCGTCTTGTTATGCCTCTCGCACCAGTTCGGCCTGCGCTAAGCTGGCTTTTGCCTCTCTAATTTTTCGGGAAGTTGTCAACGTGAGCCATAAGGTTTTGTGCTTGGAACCTCCCTAGCTGGTCTCGAGACTGGAACGCGTTTGCACGCGAGTCAGATTATTGTTTCTTAGAATTATTCTGATCATGATGCTTCCTGGGTCCCCATGACTAAATACCCTTCTGATTCACCTTCCGAGATCGATTACCAGTAGTCAATTTGCTCTGTATCTGCGTGTAGGCCTTCTCTAGCATACCTTCATACGTGATGCATGTTTTTATGCTCATTCGATCTTTGAATTTTGTGTCATCGCGCAAGCCACGTAGGTACGCGTAACTGGTTGTTTCTTTAGAGAAATCACTAGCATGTATTGCCAATGTGATGAATATCGCCATGTAATTGGACAAAGACTCGTTATAACCTTGTTTGATGCATGTTGTGTGCTTCATGATCACTTGCCTCTTCCGCAAAGCACTAAAGTGTGAGAGAAAATGGCTTTCTAAATCTGCAAAGCTCTATATCGTCCTCTTGGGGAGGCTTAACATCCAGCTCAAGTCTTCCCCAGACAGAGTGTTTGGGAAGCCTTTGCACATGGTGGCGTCATCTGCATTGCTGGTGAGCATGGCGTAACGATATCGGCTGACATGTTTTGTAGGGTTCTCTTTGCATGTACAAACCTTCATGACAAGGTAGTTAAAATCATCGCGCACGGGGGCACGAGCTATGTGTTCAGCGAACATCGTGGCTCCTTCATGTGCTCGCACAGGGGCGTATATTAGGACATATAGCTTATGAGGGAAAGTCAGCGGACCATTGGCATACAAGGGCGTGCACGCGTACTGCCTATGATGTGGTTTCTTGTGAGATGACCGGTAATGTGGGTTGTTCCGCCCACGCACATGCCCTGGGCTGAAAGGATCATTGCCATAATAGTCGTAGGTATACGTATGCGTATCTCCACGCGAATAATAATCAGACGGAGTACTTTTGTGACCCGCTGTATGGTAGCACTGCCACCCTCCTTCTGAACAATCCACGCAATTGTCCATGTGCACTCTCCACTCGTGAAACTCTTTGAATTCCTCCTGCGAGACTCACGCGTAATCGGTGTGTGGGCCCGAGGGGGATCTCTCGCGCCTTCAATCCTGACCATCATTTCGAGGCGCCTAAACTTCGTGATGAGGTTCCCACAAATGGCGCCAGTGTTGGAGCCCGGGAAGTTCGCGTAGTCAACACTCTACATGAGGGCTTTTGTTGATATATCATTAGTTGGAGATGGGGAAACTCTTCTACTGATGTCGATGGTTAGGCGCTTTCGCGCACTACTATAAAACGGTGTTTTGGCGACGGATTTCAGTACTGTCTCTAAATGTCAAAATTAGCGACAAACTTTGTGACGGACAAGGGATCCATCTTAAATCACCACAACCCATAGGATTAGTGATGGATTACTGTCGCTATCGATGGAGCCAAAGGGCACCTCCAATATTTCAGAGTTAGCGACGGATCTTCGTCGCTATGTTCGTTGCTAATAAGGCGGTAAAAACGCCACTTGAAATTTTCAATACGTTTGCTACAGATTATGCAATCCGTCACAAATGTTGGCAATTTTTAATACTTTAACGACGGGTTTGGATAATCATTTGCCAAAAAGAGGCAGTCAAAGTTGCCGCCTAAATATTTGGCGAAAACTTTGCGACGGATATTGAAATCCGTCTCTAACCGTAGCAGTGTGTCATGTTAGCGACAGATATTGCTAGGTCCGTCGCTAACTATATCGATTTTATCCAAGTGTAGCGACGGATCTCTATATTTGTCGCTAAAAGTTTTGAGTATTGTAATTTTGCGACGGTTAGCAACGGAAATATTCGTTGTTAACCCGTCCGCCTCTTTAAAAAGCTAGCCCTGATCCCCCCTCCCTTCTCTTCATTGCCGGCCTACCGTCTTTGTCTTCCACCTTCTCTGCCCTCCCTGCTCCCGAATATCTCCCTCGCTCCCGTCTTCGTCTCCCTTTGTTCGTGTCCGGCAGCTCCTCTTCCTGGCTAATCCTCTTCCCGATAACTCCTCTCCCTGCTCCCAAATTTCTCCTCAGTCCCGTCTTCATCTCCCTCCATTTGTCTCCGACAGATCCTCTTTCCGTTCACCGGCGTTTTCCTCTTTTCTTCTTCACCGGGCGTTTTTCTCTTTTGCTCTTCACCGGCGATTTACACCATCGGCCTCCTTTTCCCGTTAGGCTCCCCACCGGCTTTGTTCCCCCACCGGCGTTGTACCACCGCCGGCCTCCCTGCTCCCAGCTCCTCCACCGGGCGTTTTCGTCGTTTCCTCTTCACCGGACATTTGAGGTAAAAAAATTTATTTTAATTTAATTAAAATTTCTAACTTAAAGTAATATTCAGAATCAGGTGTTTTAGAAATTATTGAATATTAGAAATATGTAGAAGGATTGTTATAAAAAATGAATATTTAGAAATTAATGAATATTTTTGGAAATTAGGATTTTTGTGAAATAGAATTTTTGAGAAATTAATGATTTTTTATGAGAATTATGATATAATGAATATTTAAAATATAGGATTTTTAAAATATTTTATGAATATATATGATTGTTAGAAATTATAAATATTAAAATTATTAAAATCTTGTGGATATTGGATGTGAATATATAGAATTGTTACAAAAAAAATATGATTCGAAATCAATAGGAGGATTGTTATAATAAAATGAATATTTAGAAATTAATCAATATTTTTGAGAATTAAGACTTTAGTGAATTATGATTTTTGAGAAATTAATGGATATTTTTTAGAATTATGATATAATGAATATTTAGAAATATATAGGCTTGTTAAAGTTATTAAGATTATTATTAAAGATAGGGCAAGGAGGTACGGGTGATCCCACTCGAGCTGGTTGCTGGCACGGCGGGGTTCGAAGTCGAGATCAAGGACGGGGTCAAGGCCGAGATCAAGAACGGGGCACCACCTGGAGACGACGACGACGACGAGTCATAGTGTTTGTTAAGGTTTGTATCTTTGTTATGGTTTGTACGAACTATGTTTGTTACGGTTTATACGAACTATGTTTGTTTAAAATAACAATTTTGGTTTTATTAATGTTAATATTGCATTTTCCTTATAATTTTGTTTTCGGATAAACTTTTTACTGAAAATGCAAAAACTCCGGTTTATTAATGCTAATGACGGACTAACGACGACGTGGAGACGTATTTGTTACCGAAAATCGGTGTCGTGGCGAAGCTATAAAAGTGGATATTGGCACGAGATTTGCGTCGCTACAGAGTGGCATCCGGAGACGACATTTGCAACGAAAATCCGTCACTAAGGGGGTCGCCATAGAGTGACTCCCGGAGACACAATTAGCGACGGAAATCCTTCACTAAATCGATCGCCACATACTGGCTCCCGGAGACTCCATTTGCGACAGAATTCCGTCACAAAATCCGTCGCAGAGAAGTGACGGATCAAATGGATCCATCGTTAATGTTGTTTAGCAACCAATTTGAGGACGACGGACCCCATCTGTCGCTAACACAAGTTAGGGACGGACTGGCGTTGATTAGCGACGGAAAAATCCACCGCTAATCAACAGTGTTCTAGTGGTGGTGGTACTTTCCTTTGTGTACCTACGCGTCAAACCCAGAGAAAGGAAGCATCTAGATTTGACTATCCGACGATCAAGTCAGTATACATTAGTGTAGGAAAAGCATGTGAATAATAAGTGCTTAAATATAATGCGTGAGGTAAAATGTCATTCGCGTAGGAGGAGTGATATAAGGGAATGAGATTGGGACTTCTTATACGAATGCAGAGACTGAACACTCAATTTACCAGAAACAGTAAACTGAACAGTAATTGTCCGTGCACAACTTTCTAAAAGTACTTTTAAAAGACATCACTAGGTCCTTGGGCTTCCTGCTATTGCGTCTGGACTTTCATGGGCTTTGTGTATTTGCTCTTTATGTGCTATATTTAGGTCCAACAAACTTATCTATCTTTTAACGGTTCAGATCTCGAGAAATTTGATTGTCTACAAATTGGTCTTCTCTGCTTTGAAAATGGAAAACCTAATTTCAACTAACAATGGAGGTATGTCTACTTAGATGTTGCATACTGAAATGTTGATTACCCTTCTACTAGTGTAGATGACATGGGATTCCGTCTTGTACTTCTGTCTATTTGAAAGAGTTGGACCTTCTATTGAAATGTTGATTTTCTTTAAAGGAATTCATTAATCGGTAGACTTGTTTTTTTTTTGTACAAGTAAACTGAAGGTCCCTACACATAGGAAAGACCTAAATCATCCTGGAAGATGATAGAAAAGAAATTCCTGATATCTTGAGAGTGATCCAGGATATGGAAGAATTCCTGACGTTGACAAAGAATGGAAACTTAATCCCCACCCTTTTTGAAAAGAGACGTTGCCTTGCAGACAAGAGAAAGGTTGAATGTATTAGACGCAATCCAGTCAGCCTCCCGGTTGGCCTTTTTGAAGCCATGCCTAAAAATGCAGACATCCGAGGAAGAAGCACAAGCCCTAATTTCCTGGATGATCATAAAAATCTCCGAAGGAATTTTCCAAGAACGATTGATTAAACACTTAATTACGGAAAGGATGTCATCCTCGATAATCACCCTCCTCAACCCTAACGCAAGGGCGGCCCTGATACCGCATAGGGCGGCCAGGGCCTCAGTCTGGAGGATCGAAGAATTAACCAGAGTTTTCTTATGAAGATGAACTAAATTCCCATGTTCATCACGAATTATGTATCCCATAGAGGCTAGACCATTGCTTTTAACCAGTCCATCAAAATTAATTTTCACAATGTTAGTTTAGAGTTTTTGCCAAATTATGTGATCCCATTTCTACCTTTCCGGACACTAATTGAACTCTCCCGAGGGCGAGAAAGTTGCCACATTTTAAGTTGGTGTAGGGCGGTAGAGCTGATATTGTTAATACAGTCTTGCCAGGAAGAAGGATCATTTCTAAAGAGTTTGTTATTACGAATCCTCCAAATATTCCACCAAACAAAAAAAAGCAAGTTCATAGTTGTTGTTCACTTTAAGGAAGTTCTCAAGCGAGCTAGTAAAGTCATTACCTGTTAAAACGTGATATCTGTGGGTAGTATAATTATTTAGATGCTGGAAGCCCTCAAGGGTTAGGGGACTATTGAAAAACAGGTGAGTGCAGTCTTCCTGCTGATGGTTACAGAGGATGCAGGGATTCGGCACTCTAGAGTAATATCTATTGAGTCTGTTTGTCATTGGAAGGTTGTCCGAGCAAGCTTTCCAGATAAAGTTTTCCACTTTGGGGGGGGAGATAAAGTTTCCAACACGGTAACGTTTCGTAATGAACTTTATTACTACGAGTGCGTAGTAAATAAAAGACACTCTTAGTTGTGAAATCCCGGGAAGATGAGTCCTTCCAGATAAGCTTGTCATTAATGTCCAAGTTAGGTAGATGGGTATCATTAATTTTTTCCAGAACAAAAAAATCGAAGACAATTACCCAACTGTTGAATGTCCCAAGTATTATCTGGGAGGATAAAGTTTGAGACAAGCTCATGAGAAGTGTGATCGGGAAAGAGCTGAGCGAGAGGTTGCTCAAAAAGAGAAGCGTCATGCCAGAATCTTACTGATTTTCCATTGCCAATAATCCAGCGAAGGCCCTTCTTGAATTCATTAGTAAGGCGTAGGAGACGATTGAATTGCCAGGAATTTCTGGGAGACTTTTGAAGATCAAGGATAGAAGAACTTTTACAATATTTCTCAAATATAATCTTCACCCAGATACTATGAGGATAAGTTAACACTCTCCAAATAAGTTTCATTTGAAGAGCTTTGATATTTTCCTCTGCTAGACAAAGGCTCATCCCCCCTTCATCTTTAGGTTTGCAAATCTTCTCTTAGGAAGTAATTGGGTGAAAGTTTGGAGAGAAATTATTTCAAAAGAATTGTTTGAAGATATGATCAATTTCCTCACATGTCCCATTCTGAAGCAAGAAACATTGCATCATGTAGTTAACTATCAAATTTAGGTTTGATTTTATAAAGGTGACTCTTCCTGCTTGGGACATGGAAGACGCTTTCCATTTCGTTAGTTGTTTTCTAAGGGACAGAATGAGATCATCAAGTACACTTTTATTCACTCTACCTTTAAGCAGTGGAATGCCCAGATATTTCTCGAGCTTTTATGTAATTTTGACATTAAGAACGGCCTTCGAATTGTGCGCGTGATTCGAAGAAACATTTGAAGAGACTTGTAACAAGCTTTTTCCAAAATTCAGAGAGAGGCCAGTTACATTCGAGAAGTTGTCAAGGAATTGTTTTATAAAATGCATATTCTCCATCTTAGCATTTGCGAGAATAATGGTATTATCCGCAAATGACAGGAGAGGAATGGTTGTTCCATGGGTAGTTAATTTGATGCCTACAGGTCGATAAGGTAAGGTAGCCTGGAACTGCAAACTTCTCGAGAGGAATTCCATCACCATGACAAAGATGTAAGGAGCGATTGGGTCATCCTGTTGAATTCCTCTTGTAGGGGTAAATTCTAGTCCTGGTTGATTATTAACTAAAACTGATAATTTCGTAGTTTCTAAACAGAGTTTAATAAGATGGATCCATTTATGACAGAATCCAAACTTAGCGAGAATAGCGTAAATGAAATTCCAATCTAACTTGTCATATGCCTTCTCCATATCTAGTTTAAGAGTCATCTAAGAAGTCCTCTTAGATTTCTGGACATGAAAATAATGGAAGATTTCATGAGGTAAAAGAATGTTATCCTGGATAAGTCTTCCTTCCACAAAGAGCTCCTTAATTAGTAGACTTGTTGATAGATGTGGTAGGGTGTAAATTTGTGTCTATCCTGAATTACTGTTATCACTTACACTTGAGGAACAAAACCTGGCTATTAGACACTATCCTGAATGGAATTTTCTAATCATCAAACAATTGAACAATGACAATAAAAGTGATGACATAAATCAACAAGAAGAGAGAACCATCTTTCACTGTCATATCTAATGGAGTCTGAATCCTTTCTACACCTAAGATGAAGACAACCTCTCATGGTTGGTAAGAACCTGCTGCTCGTCCATAGGTCTTCACTGTATGTCATGATTGGCTTATATAGTACTATTCTGTTGCATAGGTCTTCACTGCAGTTGAAGCAGAAACAGACACTATGTCAACAATCGAAGCGAAAACAGCCACTATGCCCACAGTTGAAGCAGCAGTTCAGCTATCATGTATATCTTGCAAAGGTTACATTAGTTGGAGACTGCTTTATATTCTAAATCAAGTCACACACACTCCCCCTTCTTCCAGTGGTCTAGCACTGTTCTTCGTTATATTAACATGTACGATCTGCAAGTATAGATTTTTTAGTTAAAATCCTATGAAGATAAAGCCGTCACATAATAATATTGTAGTTAACTTTTTTTGACAATAGAATACACCAAGAGAAAAACTTTGGAGCTCCCAACTAATCTCATTGCCATTATACTGGATGATAAAGTTCTTGTTTGTATACAATAATTGGCATCCTGTTATCACCACTTTAGGTTGTAACTCTCCAATAAAACCTAACAAGAACTGGGATTATATGATGATGATGACTTAATATAACAACAAGTTTAATATAGCTTACTCAAAAATTATTCTACAAATTAAATGTCATCTACTATAGTTCATTTCTTTTCTATTCATGAACTACATTAATGTTTTAATGGCACTTTTCATTGACATTCAAGCCTATTAGCTTAACCGTAAAGCAATGTACTTTATGTACGTGATGTGGGTTCGAGTCTCACATGAACTAATCTATACCAAAACTTTTTCATGTGGATATAAGGCTTGGTTATTTTACCTCTACAAGCTTAAAGACAAACTTGATGGCACTTTTTTTCAAGTTTGATGACATTGTTCTGAAATTGATGACACTTTTTAAAGCTTGATGACACATAAAAATTGTCATTAATCTTGCTGACACTTTTTAAAAGCTTGATAACACGTTTCTTTTATCTTAATAACACTTTTTTCAAGCTTGATGATAATAAAACCTATCATCGAGCTTGAAAACAAGTTTGATTACAATCTTTTTTAGCTTGATGACACAGTTTTAAAGTTTAATGACGTTTTTTCTAACTTGATGACTCTAAAATTATTTGTTGATGACAATAAACTGTGTTGATGATAGTGAAACTTGAAAAATTATATGTTGATGAAAATAAAATTATGTGTCGATGACAGTGTAACCTGGAAAATTATGTATTGACGATAATAAATTTATGTGATAATGACATTAAATTGTGCTAACGAAACTGAAACCTAGAAAATATTATATTGATGATAATAAATTTATGTGTTGATGATACTATACTGTGTTGATGATAGTGAAACCTGGAAAATTATATGTTAATGACAATAAATTTATGTTGATGACACTAAATTGCGAAGAAGACACTAAATCTTGGAAATTATGTATTGATGATACTTAAGTATTGGTGACACTGTGGTGTCATTATTATTGTCATAACGGTCATTGTCATCATGAAGAGGTCAAAAAACTAATTTTTAAGGAAAGGGGATAAAAAATTAGATTATTTAGGGAAGGGGGTCAAACACCTCATTTTAAAATGTGTGAAGGGTTATATAACAAAAACACCCATAATAGTGGTTTATTGGATTTGAATTTTCAATCAACTTTCTGGCAAGATTTCGGTGGGCTCTGGCTATAGTTTACGCCGGATTATAGGAGAGTTGACTTCCTATTCACAAACATTTACTTGTAGTATGCTCATTTGATAAATTTTGGCTTCAGTTTGAATGAGAGAAGAGGCTCAAAGTTAGTTGATTGAAGTGTAATATTTTGGATTGAATGTGAAAAAATTGTTATCCCACATCAGAATTTTAGGTATAAACTTCAATTGGTTATAATCACACTTCATACCACTAAGAATAAGCTTTATTGGAGGCATGTAGATAATATCTTGACCACACACGCAAGTGGACCTGTCCTTTACTACCCGGTTGGGGCATAGGTTGTGGATCGTTGGCCACGGATTGCATGGTCACGGATCGTTGGGTTTTTGATGCAAGGATTTGGACAACACCAAGAACTAGATATCTTATTTCTAGTAACAAGGATAACGTAAATCAAAATATTAATAGCTATAGAAGTTTTAGTGAACCTAGAAATCTATGAAATAGATGTGAAAACAACGCACAATTATTCAAACTATGAACTACTTTATGAAGTTTAACATAAAAGACTTGGAATTAGAAGATATACATAGTGGTTAAAATCAATGGACATCCTAAAGATATCATCTTATCTCAAGCTCACTATGTTGAAAAAGTCCTTGAACAATTCAAGAACTATTCTAGTAGAATAGCAAGGACACTTGTGGAGCCTAAGCTTCACCTGACTAAAAACAAAGAAGATTGAGTATAATAGCCAGAGTATGGACATATTATTGATACTTCACCAATTGCATAAGACCTGATTTGGTGCACTACATAAACGTACAAAGTTATTATACCAATAATTCAGAGCATACACAGTAGAAAAGTATAGCTCGAGAGTTGAACTACTTGATAAATACTAAGAGTTGTGGGTTGCATTATGGGAGAGATAGCCAACAGTTCTAGAAGGATAAGTTGATGCTAACTAGATATCTTACTCCAGAAACTCAAAAATCAACAAGTGGATATATATTTAAACTTAGAAGTGTAGCAATATCGTGGAAATCTTCCAAACAAACATTGTTGACCAGATCCACCATGGAGTCTCAGTACATAGCTTTGGATTAAGCAGCGGAGGAAGCTGAATACTTACGGATTTTATGGAAGATATTCCTATGTGAAATAATCCAGTGATGATATTAAGTTTAGATTGAAATACCCAATCGACTATATCTTGGACATTGATTCATCATATAATAGAAAGTTTCATCACATAAGAGAACGGCATAAGACCATTAGACAACTATTCTTAAATGGTATAATCTTGATAGGTTATATCAAGTCGGTTGACAACATAGAGAATCTATTTACTAAAATTTTATCGTAAGAGTAAGCTGTAAAATCATTTAGAAAAATGTGTTCAAAACCTATGAATAAATAGGATACTTGATGGATAATCATACTTACGTGACTACATATCCCAAGATGTAGGTTCAAATGGACAATAAATCAATTTGACTCATGGAGAGGATTGATAGACTATAAGTCACATCCTATTTCTTGGGATAAGAAAGTGTGGTAAGACATGATACCTTTTATATCCAATCACATTATGAGTGTGAAATGAGACCATTTTCAGGAGGATAAAGAGAGGTTGTTTTAAAGAGGCCGGTTTCTTCATCTAGTCAAAAATAATATTTATTTTTCCTGACTCTTCTCACCAGTAGATAATGTAAGTAAGGATGGATCCCATGAAAAACCAAGTATTATTATTAAAAGTGACACGAACCGGGGGTTGTTTTCGGTTTTGTTATCAAGGTCTTCACTTAATTGGTTTCCAAATCCACTTTCAATCATATGAGTATTTGATCATGGTCTTTCTAAGCAAGTTGCTCTCAATATTATTGTCCTCGTCT
The DNA here is from genome assembly GCF_046119375.1 of Phyllobates terribilis. Classification (NCBI taxonomy): domain Eukaryota; kingdom Metazoa; phylum Chordata; class Amphibia; order Anura; family Dendrobatidae; genus Phyllobates; species Phyllobates terribilis. The sequence continues at coordinate 20,681 of NW_027370949.1, read as the reverse complement.
CCATCACATGAAACTCCTATTAGCACACATGTTCGTAGGAATTCTAAACCTAAATGCAATACCTAGACTACTGTCCTAGATAAATACAAAAAGGAGCATTATTGCTCAGAGATAAAGGATGCATGCATTGATAGACACACAAGAAAACCAATAACATATGTATTCATTCTTTATTGTACATGGACTATTATTGTGCACAAGTCCTAAAACATGCAGCTTGCTACTCTGGCTAATTGGTTCAATCAATAATATATGTTCCACCAATATATCCTAGTATGTAGTACCAGTCCTACCAAGGTGTCATTATTAGTAGTGCTAATATTAAAGATATATTATCTCACACATAAAATAATTAAATCAATCATTAAAGTTTATACTTTAACCTGCATTAGTGAAGCGCTAAAGCAATCCTAGATGACTTACCTACTCAGACTCTCATAAGCCAGTGGAATTAAGTATAAGAGAATAATAACATAATTGAAAAAACTAAGAACAAAACTCAAGAACCCATAATCAAAGAAATTTCAAAAAGTGCAACTAAGTAATGGTGCTTAGTTTCTCATATTGGATGAAAAAATATAATTATAAATTTAATGTGTGTTGTATATGAATTATGGAAATTCCTCATACCTTAAATTGAGAATATACTTGGTCTATCTATCCTAGATTCTAACTAGATATTCTAATTGTAAAATGTTTAACTAATTCTATCTTATGCTAAAAATAGGGAAATATGATAATTGGGTTCATATCTAGTCCGATCTTATCGTATCCATGACTGCGGACCCATATGCGGCCGCCAGTCGACACCTTTCTCTTAACCTATTTGCAAGGAATTTTCTCTTTAGAGATCGAGCCGACGCACGATTTCCCCTTGAATGTCGCGGTCATGCATGACGAACTTTTCTTCTTTCAAAAATCTCCAGTTAATCCTTTTTTATGAACTAAAATAGCGAGCGTTGACCATATGTCGCACTCACCCATTCCACTCATACTTGGATGTTCTTCTCTTCTCATCATCTCTTCATTCCCCAAGCCTTCACGGTTGCAAACTCCATTGCGCGCTCACGTATAGTCCTCATGATCTTTTTTCTCTTTTCTTGGCTTGGATACATCACTTCATCTTCCTCTTATACACAACTTCACCTAAATCTTCACTTCTTAATCTTAATCCAAACATCTTCAATATATTCTCCATAAAAGACTGCACATTTTCCTCATCATGCTAAAAAAATCTGGATAGCACATACAAAGTACTGCTTATAACTTATCATGCTAAGAAAGCCTAGATAGCACATACAAAGTAGTGTATATCACTTTTTCCAAGTCCATTCATGTGCGATATTTGTTGTTTAGGTTTAAATTAAAGCCCAGATTATTCAAGACGTCATGGCCACCATCTAGTCAAATAAATCTGAGAAATACTCACTATTGGTGGTTCAAGGCTGAAATATGCTACCATCCCAGATCTAGTAATTCTTCGCTCATACTCTTACAAGTTTTTTGTCGAGTCATCATATAATTTAGATTCATTTCTATTTAAGCGGAGGATTGTTGAAATTGGATTTTCATTCAACTTGCAAGCAAGATTCCGACGGGCTATCAACACTAATTATGATGGACTATGTGAGTGTTGGATTTATCTCCTCGATCACTTACTCATATTATGATCATACGATAAATTTGGTTTTCTTTTGAAAGAGAAAAGAAATACCAACTTGGTTGCTTGAAGATAACACTTTGGGTTGAATGTGTGAAAGATGTCATCCTATATCAAAATTTGAGGTATAAACTTGAATGGTTTATATACACACTTTATCGTACTAAGGATAAGTTGTAGTGGAGGCATGGAGATGAGACCTTGAACATAAATGCACAAGGTTTCGGTCCGGTCGGAGCATAGGTCATGGGTTGCTCGTTGCGGGCTTGTGGAATGGGATGAAAGCCTAGTCAATAACTAAGATTCTTTTTGGAGCGTAGTCTAGTTCAGGAGACTACTAGCTTATGAGTTTGAACCATCCGTCTCCGCTTGCGTAATGGGGTGTTTTCCAGAATTAAGGACGAAGTTTGAACTAGTAACCTTCTTAGTAATGTAGTGTTTTCATAATTTAAGGACAAAGTCTCGAGTTCACCTCTGCACCCAGCTTTAGTATAACCTTCTCAATAAAAATGTGTTTCAACATTATTACCTGGTGTGGTTAAACACGTCCACCTCCACAGTGAAATTTGCAAGGAGCCAATTCTAATATAGCCAAATTTTCATGGAACCACCTCTTATCTCAAAATTTATTTTATTGCACCATTATATCACTTTTTCTTACAATGTCACACTATTACGCCCGCGTTAAAAGTTATGTTAAATGGGACAAATGACCAAAACATCCCTTATCTTTTTCTTTAAATTACAAAAAATACCTACCTTCCAAACTTTAATCCTAAAAAATAAAAACAAAATTAAAATTAAAATATAAAAACCCAATTTGGGTTTGCTTCTTCTCAAACCCAATTTCCTCCTTCCTGATGTCCTCCTGTTATTAACATTTCTTCATCTCTTCCACTTCTTCATATAGCCTAATGGGTTTGGGATCTAAAATAGTCAAATATCTTATTCTCGCACCACCAACATTTCTGGTGATCTGACTCTCGCACCACCAACATTTCCGTTGATCTGATTAAACTTTTCATCTCTTCCAGCGAATTTCAAGAAAGGCTTGCAACTGAGTTTAGGAAGAGAGGAAGGAACAAAGAGGAGATGTAACTGCAAACGTGGGGGGAGAAGCAGCCGTTGGTCCCTGATAGATTATGTATTAGTGAAGGGTGATTTATTGTTTTCCATTTCTACCCTTTTTACTCTCTATATATATTATGAATAATACTCAACCCTAATCAAGGAGATTCAGCAGCCTCACATGGTATCAGTTAGGTTTCCATAGATCGATCTTTTCCTCTTCCTCCTTCCTTGCTGATACGTATCTCCTTCTCCCATGGCAGACCACAAGCTCCCCTATGATACTCTTATTCATATGTTGAACATCAAACTCTCCTCTTCTAATTTCATGCTTTGGAAGAAGCATGTTACCCACATTCTTCGTTCCCAGAAACTCTTCGGTTTCCTTGATGGGACTCGGGTCTGCCCTCTACCGCCTATTCCGCTCCCTCCTTCGATAGATCTCTCTTCCGTTGGTGCTCTTGCTGCAACAACCGAGTACGATTCTGCTGTTGCGACCCATGACGATTGGGTTGTTGAGGATCAACGCCTATGCGGCCTTCTCCTCTCATCTCTCTCCGAGGAAGCCATGTAGGAGGTCATTGGTTGTTCTACCTCGCAGAACATCTGGGAAACCCTCTCCGTTGTCTATCAGAATCGTAGCCGCTCCTCCATTCTCCAACTACTAGATCAAGTCCTCAATCTTCGGCGGACAGGTACGGTTCATGAATTGCACCTTCAATTCAAGGATATTTTTGATCGTTTATCCTCCATGGGCTCTGCCGCATCCAATAACGGTCAAGTTTTGTGGTTCCTAAGTGCTTTGGGGGTTGATTTCAAGGAGTTCAGTGCACCTATCATGAACCTTTCACCGGCTCCGACGTATGTTGACGTTGTGGCTCAAGCAGAAAATCATGAGGCTTTTCTAAAGTCTTTATATGGCCCTATTTCTTCTGTGTCGGCTTCTCCAGTGGCCTTTACTACTTTTGAACAGTCCGCTTCTGATGGCTCTCGCTCGCAGTCTTCTAGTTGTGGTCATGGTAATTCCGGCGCCCGTTCTGGTAAGTTTGATGGGAAATGTGGTGGTCGCGGACAGTGTCGTGGTCGCCCAAAGTGTCAATAGTGTGGTAAACTTGGCCACATTGCATCTTCTTACTTTAAGCTTGTTCCTCCACCGTCGCATCAGAATGCTTTTGCGCATCTCGCCGACTCGTTCCAGTCCTCTTTGCAATTGGAGCCTCAGTCTTTCTCATCGGATTGGTACGTTGATTCTGGTGCTACGAATCATATGGCATCCTCGCCTTCATCTTTAGGGAACGTCTTCTTTTATTCGGGTAATTCTCGTGTCTCCGTTCGTAAGGGTGCCTCTAGCTCTATTTCTCATCTTGGTGATGTTCATCTTACTTCTTCCTTACGGTTATCTGATGTTTTAGTTGTGTCTCGTATCACCAAAAATTTGCTCTCTACTGCTAAGCTAACTCATGATCTTGGTGTGCCTATTACCTTTGATAATTCATCATTTGTCATTCAAAACAAAGTTCACCATGGCGGTCATGGGAACCGGCCACAGTGAGAACGGATTGTATGTCTTGGACCGTGGTGATGCTGCTTTTGTTTCTTCAATTCAACGGAATAAAGGTCGTGCGTTGTTTGTGCTTTGGCATGCACGTCTAGGGCATGTGTCTTTTGGTGTTATTTCAGTATTGAGTCGAACTGGATTGTTGTCTGTTTCTTTGTTATTGCCTAAGCCACATATTTGTGCTTCATGTGTTATGGCTAAGGGTAAAAAATTATCCTTTGTTGAGAATACTAAACGTGCCTCGCATGTTCTTGAATTGGTGCATTGTGATTTGTTGGGACCTTCTCCGGTTTTGTCCGGCAATGGATTTGCTTATTACGCTATTTTTGTGGATGATTTTTCGCGCTTTTCTTGGCTATATCCCCTTTGTTGCAAATCTGATTTTGTTGATATATTTATATGCAATTTGAGGCCTTTGTTGAGAACCAGTTCTCGGCTCGTATCAAAGTCTTTCAGAGTGATGGAGGATCTGAATTTGTGAATGGTCATCTCCGATCTCATTTTGCTACTCGGGGTGTTCATCATCAGATTTTTTGTCCATACACAACCTAAGCAGAATGGTAGTGTTGAACGCAAGCACCGTCATGTCACTGAAATGGGCCTTTCTATGTTGTTTCACTTGCATTTTTCGTTGTCTCGTTGGGACGATGCTTTCACGACTGTCGTCTATACTATCAATAGAATTCCGACGCATGTTCTTCAAGGTAAGACTCCTTTCGGTCTTTTGTTTGGTCGCTCACCATGCTAATCTATCTTCCATCCGTTTGGTTGCAAAGTCTATCCATTTGTCCACCCGTTTGCTCAGCACAAGCTCTCTCCTCGTAGTCTCCCTTGTGTGTTCATTGGTTACCATTCTCAGTACAAGGGTTTTCGGTGTTTGGATCCTTTCACTAGATGTGTGTATATAACACGTCATGCGCGATTTGATGAGACTTTCTTCCCGTTTGCACCTCGTCTTGGATCTGCGGCTGATGTCTCTTCCTTGGAAGTTACTACCTTTGTCGATCAAGTGGCTCCTATTTCTCCTTCTATGGCAGTTTTGTCGTCTCTTCCGCCTTGTCGTCTATGCTCTTCTGACGTCCCAGTGGTTGATTCGGCTCATGTACCTTCTGTTTCTGATGCGGTTTCACCGGCTTCTCAGCATGCTTCGCCTCCTCCTTCGGACTCTTCTTCGGATGTCTCGTCTAGTCCTACACCAGTTCCGCATCACTCTAAAGTCACTCGGTCTCGTACAGGGTCTCTTCGGCCCCGTTCTTTCCCTGATTATGAGGTGACTGGCTTTCTTGCTGCTTTGCTTGCTCACTCTGAGTCGCGTGATTATCGTTCCCCTCTTTGTGACCTACATTGGGTTCGTGCTATGGAGGACGAATTGGCTGCTCTTCGTCACTAATATACTTGGGATCTAGTCCCACGTCCTTCTAATGCCAACATAGTTGGGTCAAAGTGGGTTTTTCAGCTCAAGTATTAAGCTGATGGTAGTATTGATCGCCATAAAGCTCGTCTTGTGGCGCAGGGATTTTCTCGGATGCCTGGTTTTGACTTTGATCACTTCCAGTCCTGTTGTTAAAGCTGCTACTGTTCGGACGGTTCTTGCTATTGCTATCATGCGCAAATGGCCTCTTCGTCAATTGGATGTGAAGAATGCCTTTTTGAATGGTGTTCTTGACACACCAGTGTATATGGCGCAACCTGTCGGCTATAAGGATCCTCTTCATCCTGATTATGTTTGCCGCTTGCACAAAGCCATTTATGGTTTGAAGCAGGCCCCTCATGCTTGGTTTCAGCGTTTCAGCACCTTCCTTGCTCGCCTTGGCTTTCTTTGCAATAATGTTGATACTTCCTTGTTCGTTTTCTCTCATAGGTCCACTCTGTTTTACCTGCTCTTGTATGTTGATGATATCATTCTCACCGGCAACGACCCATCTTCTATTTGTCTGTTTATTGCTTGCGCTAACAAGGAGTTCTCACTCAAGGACTTGGGCTCGCTTCACTACTTTCTCGACCTTGAGGTGTCTCCTTCCTCTTTTGGTATGTTCTTCGGTCATGTGAAGTATGCTCGTGATATCCTTCTTCGTGCTGGTATGTCTGATAATGTTGTTGTCTCTGCGCCCATTGTTCCTCTATCTCTGCTGCACAGTAGTTCCAGTGAGCCCTTTGCAAATCCGACACTCTATCGCTCTTTGGTTGGCGCTCTTCAATACCTCACTATTACTCGGCCTGATATTGCCTTTGCTTTCAACTCTGTTAGTCAGTTTCTTCAGGATCCGCGTAATGATCATTTTGTGGCCGTTACCCGTATTCTGCGCTATGTTCGCGGTACCATTCGTTACGGTCTTTCCTTCAGCTCTGCGTGCTCTCCTTCTATTTTCGGTTGCTCTGATGCTGACTGGGCTCGTTGCTTGAAGACTCGCCGCTCTACTTGTGGCGCTATGGGGTCTTCCTTGGTACCAATCTTGTCTCTTGGATAGCTAAGAAGCAACCTACTGTTTCTTACTCTAGAGTCTAATCTGAGTATCGTGCGCTTGCCAACTCGGCCGCCGGGGTTGTTTGTTGTCTCATCTTCTGCGGGTCTTCATGTTCCTTTGGCTTGCTCTCCGGTTCTTTTATGTGACAATAGTAGTGCGATCTTTATGGCTCAGAATCCCATTGTTCACAAACGTGCCAAACACATTGATATTGACTATCATTTTGTTCGGGAATTGGTTACCGCTGGCAAGCTTCACGTTCTTCATGTACCTTCCTCTCTTCAGATTGTTGATGTGTTCACGAAGTGTCTTTCTCGACCTCTTTTTGAGTTTTTTCGCTCCAAGCTTTGCATTTCGGTTAACCCGACGGGCGTGATAGATTATGTATTAGTAGTGAAGGGAGATTTATTGTTTTTCCTTTCTACCCTTTGTACTCTATATATATTGTAAATAATAGTCGACCCTAATCAAGAGGATTCAGCAGCCTCACAGTACCCAGAATCACCAAGCTCAGTGGTCCGATTGCAGTAGAAATTGGCGAACGTGGTAGGAGCTCAGTGGTTCAAAGAGGAGCAAAGTAGCAAATTTTTAATGGCGAAATCAAATTGGTTGAGACTTGGAGACCTAATTTCGTCAGCAATTCCGAGATTTATACCCTCATTTCCACCTATTTAGTGACCTAACTTCTGCAATTTCTGACCTAATTTTCGCCTCTCTCCGCCATTCTCTTCCTCAGCAAATCGGGAAGGTGTCATGTTTCTGCAATTTCTGCCATTCTCTTCGTCAGGAGCGTAATTTCATCAACAATCGGGGTGGTATACTTCAAGGTCCGAGGTCGGCAAGCCATCTTCTGCTCCATCTCCCCGCAGTCCATGTTCTGCTACTCCAGTCCGTCTTTGGTTCGAGATCTCGCCGAAAGCTTCTCGACAGAACCACCAGTGTACATTGCTGGAGACCTCTAATTCTCCATCGACGCCCAACTACAACTTCAAAATTCTTAAAAAAAAATTATGAGAAAAGAGTTAAAGGAGTATCTCATTCAGGTCTCAAGAATTGTTGAGTCAATTACTTGGGGAGGGTGTGTTTCATTAAGAATTAGTACTATTTTCTTTGCAGAAAAACACCCCCAGACTGTTGCTATCTGGGTTCCATTAACATTCGATCTCACTTCGTAACAATTTTGAGTTATCGAGTACTCTGTTATTACATTTGACTCAAAACCAAGATTTTGCATTATTATGTAGAAGCAAGTACAGAGCAATTGTCTTCAGGGGAGGTGATGTGCTTCTTGTTACAATGTATGTACATTCCTCCAGTAATGCCCAAATAAACAGCTGAGAAAGTGCAGCGTAGAACAGGTTCATGAACTGAAAGAGCTGATTATTGATTCATAAACCTTGATTCCGTTTAGGAACACAGCCTCCTCCAAATACTGCAAGAAGATGAAGGTGCTGTTAAGTTATAGTAGAGTGGTAACAGAGATAAAATAGGAGAGTTTGAGGGAGACCTCATTATGATCATGAAGCAAGATGGGGGTGTTAATCATGGGGGAGAAACCAAGAACTGGAATTCCCATTTGCCTTACAAAACGTGCGTCTGTTGTGGAAGCCAATATTTCAGGCTTTGCAAGTTTCCCTCCAGCTGCTGTAATGGCCTGCTCGAATACAGACCACCATGGATTTGACTCGTTTGTGAATGTCATCAATGGACGGCCCTTGTAATCTCTCAGTGGACCGCTTTCTGATATCTGCACAAATCAATGAAGTTGAATGTATTCATTAACAACTTGCTTATCATTAACAACTTGCTGGACAATATAAATATATAGAAGCTCAAACAATACCAATTCCATAGATACTCAATTAAATGATAAAGTTACTGTAATGACTCGCATGAAAAGTCAGGTTCCTAGATGCAGGTGCCCACTCCTCTGCTATTGTCTTCCTCAGATTATCAGGATCAGCTGTAGGTGGAAGCCGGATGTTAAACCCTGCCTCTGCCTCTGAAGGCTGCATATTCATCACGAATCCCTGCACAGAGATCAATCATTAACAAATACAGCAGGAACATTTAAAGTAAGAGGAAACCCTATCATATTGAGGGATTTGAGAAACCAACAGTCGGAGAAGGAATCCCAGCTTTCAGATAAACAGGGTTGACTGAAATCACTTCGGAATTGGCGGCCCAGCCCCTCTTAACCACATCGAATTGAGTGTCCCTGAACTTAGTAATCACCTCGACGCTCTTCATCAGATTCTCCATGGCAGTGTTATCATACATCCTCGCTCCATGGCCGGGGGTTCCAGTAGCCTTAATCACTAAGTTCCATGGCGTCCGATCAGCGTAAAAACCCTAAATTCGTCGTTAGTGGAAGCCTGACCCTCGTCCATAAAAAACCCTATGTTTTATATCCAATCACATTATGAGTGTGAAATGAGACCATTTTTAGGAGGATAAAGAGAGGTTGTTTTAAAGAGGCCGGTTTCTTCATCCAATCAAAAATAATTTTATTTTTCCTGACTCTTCTAACTAGTAGATAATGTAAGTAAGGATCGATCCCACGAAAAACCAATTATTATTATTATAAGTGACACGAATCGAGGGGGTTATTTTTTCGGTTTTTCTATCAAGGTCTTAAGGCACTTAATTTGTTTCCAAAACCACTTTCAATCATGAGTATTTGATCATGGTATTTTTAAGCAAGTTGCTCTCAATATTATTGTCTTCATCTCCATCACATGAAACTCCGAGTAGCACACATGTTCGTAGGAATTCTAAATCCAAATGCAATACCTAGACTACCGTCCTAGATAAATACAAAAAGGAGAATAATTGCTCAGAGATAAAGGATGCATGCATTGATAGACACACACCAAAACCAATAACATATGTATTCATTTCTTTACTGTACATGGACTATTACTAATGCTCAAGTCCTAAAACATGCATCTTGCGACTCTGGCTAATTGGTTCAATCAATAATATATGTTCCACCAATATATCCTAGTATGCAGTATTAGTCCTACCAAGGCGTCATTATTGGTGGTGCTAATATTAAAGATATATCATCTTACACATAAAACAATTAAATCAATCATTAAAATTTATACTTTAACCTGCATTAATGAAGCGCTAAAATAATCCTAGATGGCTTACCTACTCAGACTCTCATAAACCAATGGAATTAAGTATAAGAGAATAATAACATAATTGAAAAAACTAAGAACAAAACTCAAAAAACAATAATAAAAGAAATTTCAAAAAGTGCAACTAAATAATGGTGCTTAGTTGCTCATATTGGATGAAAAAATATAACTATAAATTTAATGTGTGTTGTATATGAATTATGGGAAATCCTCGTAACTTAAATTGAGAATATACTTGGCCTATCTATCCTAGATTCTAACTAGATATTCTAATTGTAAAATGTTTAACTAATTCTATCTTATGCTAAAAATAGGGAAATATGATAACTGGGCTCGTATCTAGTCCGATCTTATAGCATCCATGACTGCAGACTCATATGCGGCCACCAGTCGCCACCTTTATCTTAACCTATTTTCAAGGAATGTTCTCTTTAGAGATCGAGCCGACGCGCTATTTCCCCTTGAATATCGCGGTCGTGCATGACGGACTTTCCTTCTTTCAAAAATCTCCAATTAATCCTTTTTATGAACTAAAATAACGAGCGTTGACCATATGTTGCACTCACCCATTCCACTCATACTTGGACGCTCTTCTCTTCTCGTCATCTCTTCATTCCCCAAGCCTTCACGGTTCCAAACTTCATTGCGCTCTCACGTATAGTCCCCATGAGCTTTTTGCTCTTTTCTTGGCTTGGCTACTTCACTTCATCTTCCTCTTAGGAACAACTTCACCTAAATCTTCACTTCTTAATCTTCATCCAAACATCTTCAATTCTCCATAAAAGACTGTACATTTTCCTCATCATGCTAAAAAAATCTGGATAGCACATACAAAGTATTGCATATAACTTTATCATGCTAAGAATGCCTAGATAGCACATACAGAGTAGTGTATATCACTTTTCCAAGTTCATTCATGTGCGATATTTGTTGTTTAGGGTTAATTAAAGCCCAGATTATTCAAGACATCATGGCCACCATCTAGTCGAATAAATCTGAGAAATACTCACAGTTGGTGGTTCAAGGATGAAATAGGCTACCATCCCAGATCTAGTAATTCTCCACTCATACTCTTAAAAGGTTTTTTTCCGAATCATCATATAATTTAGATTCATTTCTATTTAAGCGGAGGATTGTTGGAATGTAATTTTCAGTCAACTTGCGAGCAAGATTCCGATGGGCTATCAACACTAATTATGTTGGACTATGTGAGTGTTGGCTTTATCTCCTCGATCACTTACTCATATTATGATCATACGATAAATTTGGTTTTCGTATGAAAGAGAAAAGAAATACCAACTTGGTTGCTTGAAGATAACACTTTGGGTTGAATGTGCGAAAGATATCATCTTGTATTAAAATTTGAGGTATAAACTTGAATGGTTTATATACACACTTCATCTTACTAAGGATAGTTGTAGTGGAGGCATGGAGATGAGACCTTGAACATATAGGCACAAGGTTCCGGTCCGGTCGGAGCATAGGTCATGGGTTGCTCGCCGTCGAGCTTGTGGAATGGGCTAAAAGCGTAGGCAATATCTAAGCTTCTTTTTTGGAGCGCAGAGTTCAAGAGACTACTAGCTTCTGAGTTTGAACCAGAAGCCTCCGCTTGCGTAATGGGATGTTTTCCATAATTAAGGACAAAGTTTGAACCGGTAACCTTCTGAGTAATGAGGTGTTTTCATAATTTAAGGACAAAGTCTAGAGTTCACCTCTGCACCCAGTTTCGTTATAACCTTATCAATAGAAATGTGTTTCAGCATTATTACTTGGTGTAGTTAAATACATACACCGCCACAGTGAAACATTCACACAAGCCGCTAGACTTACTAGTTCTAAAGAATAGCACGATGTTAGAGTCTTATATTGAATTTTAAAAAGAGAAATTTGCAATGAGCCATTTTTAATATAGTCAATTTTTCATGAAATCATCTCTTATATCAAATCACTTTTTCTTACCATGTCACACCTATTGACATAGATTTTAAAATTTCTATTAAATGGGATAAAATGATCAAAATATTCCCTTATCTTTTTCTTGAAATTACAAAAGATATCTACCTTCCAAACTTTAATCCTAAAAAATAAAAACAACATTAAATTTAAAATATAAAGACACAATTTGGGTTTGCTTCTTCTCAACCCCAATTTCCTTCTTCCTGATGTCCTCCTGTTATTAACACTTCTTCGTCTCTTCCACTGCTTCATATAGCCTAATGGGTTTGGGATCTAAAATAGTCAAAGATCTGATTCTCGCACCACCAACATTTCCGTCGATCTGATTAAACTTTTCATCTCTTCCAGCGAATTTCAAGAAAGGCTTGCAACTGAGTTTAGGAAGAGAGGAAGGAACAAAGAGGAAATGTAACTGCAAACGTGGGGGAAGAAGCAGCCGTTGGTACCCAGAATCACGAAGCTCAGTGGTCCGATTCCAGCAGAAATTGGCGAGCGTGGTAGGAGCTCAGTGGTTCAAAGAGGAGCAAAGTGGCAAATTTTTAATGGCGAAATCAATTGGTTGAGACTTGGAGACCAAATTCCGTCAGCAAATTCGAGATTTGGACCTAATTTCCACCTATATCGTGACCTAACTTCTGCAATTTCTGACCTAATTTTCGCCTCTCTCCGCCATTCTCTTCATCAGCAAATCGGGAAGGTGTCATGTTTTTGCAATTTCTGCCATTCTCTTCGTCAGGAGCGTAATTTCATCAACAATCGGGAGGTATACTTCAAGGTCCGAGGTCGGCAAGCCATCTTCTGCTCCATCTCCCCGCAGTCCATGTTCTGCTACTCCAGTCCGTCTTTGGTTCGAGATCTCGCCGGAAGCTTCTCGACAGAACCACCAGTGTAGCATATATTACATGCACCAGTCAGATCAATCAGTTCATATTTCAATATATCTCATTCAGGTCTCAAGAATTGTTGAGTCAATTACTTCGGAGGGTGTGTTTCATTAAGAACCAGTACTATTTTCTTTGCAGAAAAACACCCCCAGACTGTCGCTGTCTGGGTTCCATTAACATTCGATCTCACTTCGTAACAATTTTGAGTTATCGAGTACTCTGTTATTACATTTGACTCAAAACCAAGATTTTGCATTATTATGTAGAAGCAAGTACAGAGCAATTGTCTTCAGGGGAGGTGATGTGCTTCTTGTTACAATGTATGTACATTCCTCCAGTAATGCCCAAATAAACAGCTGAGAAAGTGCAGCGTAGAACAGGTTCATGAACTGAAAGAGCTGATTATTGATTCATAAACCTTGATTCCGTTTAGGAACACAGCCTCCTCCAAATACTGCAAGAAGATGAAGGTGCTGTTAAGTTATAGTAGAGTGGTAACAGAGATAAAATAGGAGAGTTTGAGGGAGACCTCATTATGATCATGAAGCAAGATGGGGGTGTTAATCATGGGGGAGAAACCAAGAACTGGAATTCCCATTTGCCTTACAAAACGTGCGTCTGTTGTGGAAGCCAATATTTCAGGCTTTGCAAGTTTCCCTCCAGCTGCTGTAATGGCCTGCTCGAATACAGACCACCATGGATTTGACTCGTTTGTGAATGTCATCAATGGACGGCCCTTGTAATCTCTCAGTGGACCGCTTTCTGATATCTGCACAAATCAATGAAGTTGAATGTATTCATTAACAACTTGCTTATCATTAACAACTTGCTGGACAATATAAATATATAGAAGCTCAAACAATACCAATTCCATAGATACTCAATTAAATGATAAAGTTACTGTAATGACTCGCATGAAAAGTCAGGTTCCTAGATGCAGGTGCCCACTCCTCTGCTATTGTCTTCCTCAGATTATCAGGATCAGCTGTAGGTGGAAGCCGGATGTTAAACCCTGCCTCTGCCTCTGAAGGCTGCATATTCATCACGAATCCCTGCACATAGATCAATCATTAAATATATCAGGAACAATCAAAGCAAGACGAAACCCTATCATGTGGAGGAATTGGAGAAACCAACAGTCGGAGAAGGAATCCCAGCTTTCAGATAAACAGGGTTGACTGAAATCACTTCGGAATTGGCGGCCCAGCCCCTCTTAACCACATCGAATTGAGTGTCCCTGAACTTAGTAATCACCTCGACGCTCTTCATCAGATTCTCCATGGCAGTGTTATCATACATCCTCGCTCCATGGCCGGGGGTTCCAGTAGCCTTAATCACTAAGTTCCATGGCGTCCGATCAGCGTAAAAAACCCTAAATTCGTCGTTAGTGGAAGCCTGACCCTCGTCCATAAAAAACCCTATGTTCAGCTCCCGGAACTGCTCGGACTGTGCAAATAGCGCGGCGCCATCAGCTCCGCCGATCTCCTCATCGGGGACGTAGGACACGTGTACGGTCCTGGTCGGCTGGAAATTCCGCAGCCGGAGATTCCGGATGGCTTCAAGGTACTGAACGGCGATACACTTGTCATCCTGGGCGCCGCGAGCGTAGATCTTGCCGTCGGGAGATCGGACGGCGGAGAAGGGAGGGTGTAGCCACTTGTGGGGCTCAGCAGGGACGGAGTCGAGGTGGGAGTTGAACATGACAGAGGGGAGAGAAGGGAGAGTGCCGGGCCATGTGAGGAGGACGACAGGCTTGCCGGGTACGAACTCAAGGATTCGGGATTGGATTCCGATGGATCGGGCCTGGGATTGGAGGAAGGCGACGGCCGGTGCGTAGTCCGGGTTCGGGTGGGCGGTGTTGATCCGAAGGTACTGCTGGAAACGGGTTATTGGGGTCTCCCCTGAATCATCGGCTATCGAAGATGGAGGAGTGGATAAGAGGAGGGCGAGCAAAGGGAGGATCGAGGAAAGGCAAAGATTCCTGTTGCGCATGGCGGAAGAGACGGCGGAGTGATCGGGTAAACGCCTGGACAATTGTGGATACTTGACAGTGGCGCTGCATTGTAGATGCTTTGTAAATCACGTGGATAAAAGACGAGTATTCGTCTAAATAAAATAACGGTCTTTCTCCAATCAGTAGTGACTCCTGCTATCTCTAATTTTTTTTACTTCAGTTTAAGGATTTGTTCGTATCTTATTAAGAAATTTTATATTTATCCTAGAAAAATACATTTATCATGAAAAATAATATCATATATTGTAAAAAGAGAAAATAAATTTATATTGAAAAAGTCTTCATCAATATTGCCAAACATACCGTCAATGTTCTTGACTTGTTACCAGAAAGGGTGCTATTTGTATCGGATAATATTTTTAGGAGACGGTCTACATTCCACTTTACTTCCGTATAGTTCACCTTACTTTCATTAATGTAATTAGCGGAGAGTACCTATAAAATAAAATAAATAAAGAACCTTTGTAAAAGAGAAATAATAAATTTTATTACAATATTTATATGTTTTAATATCAAAAATATTTTTTTCAAATATAAACTTTAATCTATGTTATTAGAAAATGCATTAAGAAAATCCATAAAAATCCATAAAAAATTGGTTGTAAAGAATGGAACAACCATACTAATATTTCTTATTTCAACATCAACAGAAAAACATATCGACGATGCATACGAACCCCTTTAAAGGGATTATTTGTTTTATTTTAATCTTTAATAGGGATTTTCTCGGTAATTTTTTGGTATAGGCTCGGTTCAGCAATAAGTTGATGAAAATCTTTCATCTTACATGAAGGGGGTAGATAAAAATAATCAAATAATTGTAGATAAAAGGAGAAGAATTTGGAGAAGCTCCAAACATAACCGGAAATTTTCACATAAAATTAGATGACAAGTGTTGTTTGACAATTCAAGGTTCCCGAAAAATCAATTAATAGTAAATGCATAATAATCCATTCATGAGACAACATATGCTGAAAGTTCAGCTCTTCTATCTTTATTGAGCATGTTTTGATGAATTTATAAGCCGTCAAGATACCCTGTAAATTTAGAAATAAATTATGGGACGATTAATCTCAAGCAGAAAACTATGTTCACGGGAAATTAACAAGGCTTCCGTCCCAAAACTCGATCCTCCATAATGTCTGATGCGTTGAGTTTATATAGAAGACTTGAGCTACCTGGAATGACTAAACTACTTGAACACGTGTGAAACCAAAACTTGGTGTGACTATGCTGCTTCATGCCATCTGTTGAATAGATGTATGAGGTGGGTTCCGGTGTGAAGTGTCCTTATGGTGTGAAGTGTGAAGAATGTTGAGCCATTAGATTAGAAATGGAGGGCTGAGATTAAAAGATGGTTTTTTTTAATGAATCCACGCGGTGACATTTTTGTAATTAATGGTGAACTTTTTTTCTTTTCTTTTTTTACGTTTTCTGGGTGATTTTTTTATCCCCTTAGAACTGAACAATTGCGTGTTATATGTGAACATTAGCATGTTATATGTGCACCCGAGAAACTTCACACTTCACACCATAAAAACACTTCACACAGGATCCTTATTCATAGATGTATTGCCTGATTTATATCATTTAGCCATCAATTTAACGTGCTTCATCATTGTTACCTTTATCACCATGCATGTGGCCATCTAAATCACCTTCCTCCATGCCAAGTCATCATGCTTGATCTTTATTAATTATTGAGTATCACCTCTTGTCCAATTTTTTTAATTGAAGGTTAACAAAGGGAATTTTTCTTAACTAGGAAACAATCATGTATTATCACAAGCTTACAAATTTAGTAAGAAAATTAAGGAGCAAAGGCTACGAAACACGCAGTCTTTCTCCCAAAGTCCTGGTAAAGCTATCAAGTACGTTATGAATGTTTGTATGATTCAGTAAATAATCTACATCTATATTTTGTACTTCACTGGATGTCAGGATATCTGCAGCTTTATTGTTTTCTCTGTAGCAGTGAAAGACCTTTATTTCTTTAAAATGGGCGATCTCTCCTTCCAACTCCTTGATAATATTTCGAATGCTCTATGGAACCTCCCATATTTTACATATTGCACTTATCACAATCAGATTATCTCCTTCCAAAATTAGTTTGTCTAAATTAAGTGCCCTTACTGTTTTTATAGCTTCAATGGCTGCTATAGCCTCTGCTTGTATTAGAGAAGAAGAATTTATTTTCTTGTGAATAATTTTTAGAGGATTTCCCCTGTTATCTCTAATTATACTTCCAATATAAGAATCTTCATTTGGACAGAAAGATGCGTCAAAATTAACTTTAAACCACCCTTCATTAGTTTTTTTTTCCAAAGCGAAATATTTTTTCTACGCTTGAAATTAGTAGTATTGTTTTGCTTAATATTGTTCCTACAGTCCAAGTTAAAAAAAAATTGAAGCCATCCAAGAATGAATTTGAATAAAAGCTATCTTGATAGGAGAAGATTTAATTTGGTTGTTATTAAAAAAATTCTTATGCTTGTCTCTCCATAATTCATACCTTAGTGATAAAAAATTATTTGAATGTATGTAGTTAATATTATTACCAGTTATTTGTTGTAAAAGATAAATCATATGTTTAGTTATGGGGCAGTCAAAAAAGAAATGAGAAGTTGTTTCTACGGAGTCATTGCATGGTGTAGAGTAATTTGGGACTCTATTAAAATTAGGGCTGGGATACTTCGGTTCTTAGTAATTTTTTGGCCAACCCGCAATATAAAAAAAATATTTTATTCGGGTTTGGTTCCTGAAAATTTTAGTAAGGAACCGTTATTACCCAAACCCAAACTTTATTTGGGTTCTAAACTCGGTTCCTCGGTTCCGTAAATTTTACATATATGTCACACTTCGGTTCCATAAGTCGGTTATTCCGTTCCTCGGTTACTAATTATTGTATATAATTTATTACTAACAAGATTCAGTATATGGTCCATCATATAATAAAGCTAACCAGCAAGTTTTGAATAACTAAATATAAAGTTTGGTAAGAAATTGTATGAGAGCGACATAATATAAACTGATACAATTAATTAGCAGAAATGACAAATACAATATCAAATATGACAATGAAACTGGTTTAGATACGACAAACATAATCTTTGTGTTGTGGCAGTGATTATTGGAATTGAGGAAGGTGAGAAATGATAGAGAAGGGTGACTTTTTTTTGTGGAAGTAGCGCTTTGGAAGGAGAACTGAAGGCTAAGTGGCGTCGAGGAAGGCAAGAAAGGATAACGGACGCAAATGTGAAGGATTAAGCCGAGAAACTATGGAGGTGTATCTATCTTTGATTTAATTAATAAATAAAAATACTAAGTAATTGTTATTAATAATCGGTTCCTTGGTTCTTCACTGTTATTTTTATACAAACCCGTACCCGAACCCAAAATTTATTACAGGAACCGAACCGTAGTTTTTTAACGTATAAATTATCAGTACCCGCACCGAACCGAACCGAAATGCATAGTTTGGTTCGGTTCTTCGGTTACTCGGGTACAAAGTCCCAGCCCTAATTAAAATATTAATTTAATCTTTCCGTAGTTGGTAAACAATTTGAGAGGGCTTTCCATAGGAAATTTTTAATTTTGAGGAGTATATTAAGATTCCACATTTTTGTAAAAATTGTAGATTTTGAAAGAATTGTATTATTTCTTGCTAATTCAATTGCACTTTTTGTAGTAAATTCACCTGAGCTTGACAAGCTCCAAATTAATTTATCTTGTATGTTAGTGGATGGAATATAAATTTTCACAATTTGATTAACTATGTTAATCGAAAGATAAATAGCTAATTTTGTTGGATCCCACATTTTATTATTTGTGATGAACTCCGATACTTTCATATTATTATCGTGAATGATAGGTTTGAAGTAGTTTTTAATGTTGATGTTATGAATCCAATTGACATTCCAGAAATTAATTGTTTTTCCATTACCTAAGACCCAGAAAAGTCTATTCTTGAATCTATCACGTAAATGTATTAGTCTTCCAAATTGCCATGAGTGTTTCGATTTTTTATTATATTTTAAAAGAGTATTAGTTTTAAGATATTTTTTCTGTAATAATCTTAACCCATATATTATTTTCATTATTAATAATTTTCCAAAGGAGTTTCATTTGGAGCGACATATTTATATCAACAACTTTATGAATACCGATTCCTCCACAGTGTTTTGGTTGACAATATTGTCTCATGAAATAAGAGATCTGGAATTTTCATTGAATTTATTCCAGAAGATTTTTTTATTAACATCATCAATTTCATTATGAACACCTGTTGGGAGACCTCTTGTCCAATCTTGATGCACAACTTACATGCCAACCATTTCAGCGCGATTAACCATATTATAACTTGAACGCCTTAATGAACGCAATCTTTAGTTAAGCTCCATGAAATAACTAAGTCGTCGGCTCGCTTTCTGACATGTACATTATAGGGGCGTTCATTAAACCGTGATTATTTCGATGTTGTAATCGTGAGTAGCAATGTTGCGTGATCATTAATGCTTGATTATGTATTAGTACGAGACAGCTTTGAGTTTTAGCCAAATACAAGAAGAATGCGATGTTTGTACAGGATGGCATGCTACTAGAAATAGCGCGATCCATCACAATCCCGTATCTTGATTAACTTGGAGCCTAGTTATTCAAGACAAACAAAATGGACGTCGTCGTTGCATTCACACAATGTAGTATTTATTCAATGTGTGCAATGATGAGCATGAGGGTAGCCCCAATTTTTTCTCGAAGTGATCTCACCTTCTATAAAAACCATCGCACTGGCAAACCCGAGCCCAACTCGGATGATCTCACTCAATGGGATGATAAGCAAGGTAGAAAATCAAGGGGCGAGCTCCGAAGTGATCTCATCTGCTTTAAAAATCATTACGGTGGCAAACCCGAGCCCAACTCGGATGATCTCACCCGTTGGAATGATAATAAAGGTGGCAAACCAAGGGGTGTTCCGCGAGGTGATCTCACCTGCTTTAAAAACCATCGCGATGGCAAACTTGAGCCCAGCTCGGATGATATCACTCGACATGATGATAAGCAAGGTGGCAAACTAAGGGACGAGCCTCGAGGTGATCTCACGTGCTTTAAAAACCATCATGGTGGCAAACCCGAGTCCAACTCAGATGATCTCACCCGACAAGATGATAAGCAAGGTGGCAAACCAAGGGGCGAGCCCCGAGGTGAACTCCCCTGCTGTAAAGATCGTGGTGGAAAACCAGAGTCTCAACGCGAATGATCTCACCCGGAGTGATGATACGAGAGCAGTGACTAATATCACTTGGAAGTGGCTTTATAAAAATTGATCATAAGTTATACATATACGACATGTATATTAATAATACCCTTTCTCGTCTCAGTCGAATGCCCGCATTGTGGACAACCTCTTTGCACTTACATGCTTAGTCGTCACGCTTGACGACCCTCGCTCTTGCCATACTTGACCTTATTGTAGAGTTCTTCTCAATGCATAAGAGGACAACTCACCGACATATGACAGTTGTAATTTCTCCTATTCTTTCACTACGTGTCTTCTCTTTATCACCATCATTTGCTCTTGACGTGACTCCCGCCATCTTCGTGATCGAAGTTGAGCTTCATTAACTCTCATTATTCCCACCATGCTTGTCGTGAAGAACTCACGTGGGTATTCTTCTCCTCAAACCATGCTCGGTTGCCTCCAGCGACCCTTGTCACCATCACGTCCGCTCATAACGATGTTTCCTTCCCTCCATCTTGATGCTCACTCGCCACCTTTTTCGTACCTCTCATGACGTCAATGGATACGGCATGCTCAACTCTCAATCTCCATGTGTTGAGAACTCTTCTCTTTTATGCTTGTCCATCAGATTATGATGTTAACCTCTGTCTATGTACTTGTCGACCTCGACCAATCTGAAGGGTTAAGCACT
>NW_027370948.1:0-31961 GCF_046119375.1 Phyllobates terribilis | reverse complement strand
CTTTCATTCAGTCAGTAGCTTCAAACATTTCTGGTATATGAAAAACATGTTTTTTCAATGGCACAAATCAATGAATATTGTAAATGCACAAACAGTAATTTCTCCACATTGCAAGGTGCAATTCTGAAATTTTTTGCTTTTTCCTGCTCCTCTTAGCATGATAAAGAAGATTCAAAGAGAGTGAGATGCCAGCTCCTTTCATTCAGTCAGTAGCTTCAAACATTTCTGGTATATGAATAACATGATGTTTTTCAATGGCAAAATCAATGAATATTGTAAATGCACAAACAGTAATTTCTCCGCATTGCAAGGTGCAATTCTGAAATTTTTAGCTTTTTCCTGTTAATCCTAGCATGATAAAGAAGATTCAAAGAGAGTGAGATGCCAGCTCCTTTCATTCAGTCAGTAGCTTCAAACATTTCTGGTATATGAAAAACGTTTTTCAATGGCAAAAATCAATGAATATTGTAAATGCACAACAGTAATATCTCCACATTGCAAGGTGCAATTCTGAAATTTTTTGCTTTTCCTGTTAATCCTAGCATGATAAAGAAGATTCAAAGAGAGTGAGATGCCAGCTCTTTCATTCAGTCAGTAGCTTCAAACATTTCTGGTATATGAAAAACATGTTTTTTCAATGGCAAAAATCAATGAATATTGTAAATGCACAAACAGTAATATCTCCACATTGCACGGTGCAATTCTGAAATTTTTAGCTTTTTCCTGTTAATCCTAGCATGATAAAGAAGATTCAAAGAGAGTGAGATGCCAGCTCCTTTCATTCAGTCAGTAGCTTCAAACATTTCTGGTATATGAAAAACATGTTTTTCAATGGCAAAAATCAATGAATATTGTAAATGCACAAACAGTAATATCTCCAACATTGCAAGGTGCAATTCTGAAATTTTTTGCTTTTTCCTGCTAATCCTAGCATGATAAAGAAGATTCAAAGAGAGTGAGATGCCAGCTCCTTTCATTCAGTCAGTAGCTTCAAACATTTCTGGTATATGAAAAACATGTTTTTCAATGGCAAAAATCAATGAATATTGTAAATGCACAAACAGTAATATCTCCACATTGCACGGTGCAATTCTGAAATTTTTAGCTTTTTTCCTGTTAATCCTAGCATGATAAAGAAGATTCAAAGAGAGTGAGATGCCAGCTCCTTTCATTCAGTCAGTAGCTTCAAACATTTCTGGTATATGAAAAACATGTTTTTCAATGGCAAAAATCAATGAATATTGTAAATGCACAAACAGTAATATCTCCACATTGCAAGGTGCAATTCTGAAATTTTTTGCTTTTTCCTGCTAATCCTAGCATGATAAAGAAGATTCAAAGAGAGTGAGATGCCAGCTCCTTTCATTCAGTCAGTAGCTTCAAAACATTTCTGGTATATGAAAAACATGTTTTTCAATGGCAAAAATCAATGAATATTGTAAATGCACAAACAGTAATATCTCCACATTGCACGGTGCAATTCTGAAATTTTTAGCTTTTTCCTGTTAATCCTAGCATGATAAAGAAGATTCAAAGAGAGTGAGATGCCAGCTCCTTTCATTCAGTCAGTAGCTTCAAACATTTCTGGTATATGAAAAACATGTTTTTCAATGGCAAAAATCAATGAATATTGTAAATGCACAAACAGTAATATCTCCACATTGCAAGGTGCAATTCTGAAATTTTTTGC
This sequence comes from Phyllobates terribilis, assembly GCF_046119375.1. NCBI lineage: Eukaryota > Metazoa > Chordata > Amphibia > Anura > Dendrobatidae > Phyllobates > Phyllobates terribilis. Next base: position 30,271 of record NW_027370948.1, on the reverse strand, counting down.
TTTTTCCTGCTAATCCTAGCATGATAAAGAAGATTCAAAGAGAGTGAGATGCCAGCTCCTTTCATTCAGTCAGTAGCTTCAAACATTTCTGGTATATGAAAAACATGTTTTTCAATGGCAAAAATCAATGAATATTGTAAATGCACAAACAGTAATATCTCCACATTGCACGGTGCAATTCTGAAATTTTTAGCTTTTTCCTGTTAATCCTAGCATGATAAAGAAGATTCAAAGAGAGTGAGATGCCAGCTCCTTTCATTCAGTCAGTAGCTTCAAACATTTCTGGTATATGAAAAACATGTTTTTCAATGGCAAAAATCAATGAATATTGTAAATGCACAAACAGTAATATCTCCACATTGCAAGGTGCAATTCTGAAATTTTTTGCTTTTTCCTGTTAATCCTAGCATGATAAAGAAGATTCAAAGAGAGTGAGATGCCAGCTCCTTTCATTCAGTCAGTAGCTTCAAACATTTCTGGTATATGAAAAACGTTTTTCAATGGCAAAAATCAATGAATATTGTAAATGCACAAACAGTAATATCTCCACATTGCAAGGTGCAATTCTGAAATTTTTTGCTTTTTCCTGCTAATCCTAGCATGATAAAGAAGATTCAAAGAGAGTGAGATGCCAGCTCCTTTCATTCAGTCAGTAGCTTCAAACATTTCTGGTATATGAAAAACATGTTTTTCAATGGCAAAAATCAATGAATATTGTAAATGCACAAACAGTAATATCTCCACATTGCACGGTGCAATTCTGAAATTTTTAGCTTTTTCCTGTTAATCCTAGCATGATAAAGAAGATTCAAAGAGAGTGAGATGCCAGCTCCTTTCATTCAGTCAGTAGCTTCAAACATTTCTGGTATATGAAAAACATGTTTTTCAATGGCAAAAATCAATGAATATTGTAAATGCACAAACAGTAATATCTCCACATTGCAAGGTGCAATTCTGAAATTTTTTGCTTTTTCCTGCTAATCCTAGCATGATAAAGAAGATTCAAAGAGAGTGAGATGCCAGCTCCTTTCATTCAGTCAGTAGCTTCAAACATTTCTGGTATATGAAAAACATGTTTTTCAATGGCAAAAATCAATGAATATTGTAAATGCACAAACAGTAATTTCTCCACATTGCAAGGTGCAATTCTGAAATTTTTTGCTTTTTCCTGCTCCTCTTAGCATGATAAAGAAGATTCAAAGAGAGTGAGATGCCAGCTCCTTTCATTCAGTCAGTAGCTTCAAACATTTCTGGTATATGAATAACATGATGTTTTTCAATGGCAAAAATCAATGAATATTGTAAATGCACAAACAGTAATTTCTCCGCATTGCAAGGTGCAATTCTGAAATTTTTAGCTTTTTCCTGTTAATCCTAGCATGATAAAGAAGATTCAAAGAGAGTGAGATGCCAGCTCCTTTCATTCAGTCAGTAGCTTCAAACATTTCTGGTATATGAAAAACGTTTTTCAATGGCAAAAATCAATGAATATTGTAAATGCACAAACAGTAATATCTCCACATTGCAAGGTGCAATTCTGAAATTTTTTGCTTTTTCCTGTTAATCCTAGCATGATAAAGAAGATTCAAAGAGAGTGAGATGCCAGCTCCTTTCATTCAGTCAGTAGCTTCAAACATTTCTGGTATATGAAAAACATGTTTTTCAATGGCAAAAATCAATGAATATTGTAAATGCACAAACAGTAATATCTCCACATTGCACGGTGCAATTCTGAAATTTTTAGCTTTTTCCTGTTAATCCTAGCATGATAAAGAAGATTCAAAGAGAGTGAGATGCCAGCTCCTTTCATTCAGTCAGTAGCTTCAAACATTTCTGGTATATGAAAAACATGTTTTTCAATGGCAAAAATCAATGAATATTGTAAATGCACAAACAGTAATATCTCCACATTGCAAGGTGCAATTCTGAAATTTTTTGCTTTTTCCTGCTAATCCTAGCATGATAAAGAAGATTCAAAGAGAGTGAGATGCCAGCTCCTTTCATTCAGTCAGTAGCTTCAAACATTTCTGGTATATGAAAAACATGTTTTTCAATGGCAAAAATCAATGAATATTGTAAATGCACAAACAGTAATATCTCCACATTGCACGGTGCAATTCTGAAATTTTTAGCTTTTTCCTGTTAATCCTAGCATGATAAAGAAGATTCAAAGAGAGTGAGATGCCAGCTCCTTTCATTCAGTCAGTAGCTTCAAACATTTCTGGTATATGAAAAACATGTTTTTCAATGGCAAAAATCAATGAATATTGTAAATGCACAAACAGTAATATCTCCACATTGCAAGGTGCAATTCTGAAATTTTTTGCTTTTTCCTGTTAATCCTAGCATGATAAAGAAGATTCAAAGAGAGTGAGATGCCAGCTCCTTTCATTCAGTCAGTAGCTTCAAACATTTCTGGTATATGAAAAACATGTTTTTCAATGGCAAAAATCAATGAATATTGTAAATGCACAAACAGTAATATCTCCACATTGCAAGGTGCAATTCTGAAATTTTTTGCTTTTTCCTGCTAATCCTAGCATGATAAAGAAGATTCAAAGAGAGTGAGATGCCAGCTCCTTTCATTCAGTCAGTAGCTTCAAACATTTCTGGTATATGAAAAACATGTTTTTCAATGGCAAAAATCAATGAATATTGTAAATGCACAAACAGTAATATCTCCACATTGCACGGTGCAATTCTGAAATTTTTAGCTTTTTCCTGTTAATCCTAGCATGATAAAGAAGATTCAAAGAGAGTGAGATGCCAGCTCCTTTCATTCAGTCAGTAGCTTCAAACATTTCTGGTATATGAAAAACATGTTTTTCAATGGCAAAAATCAATGAATATTGTAAATGCACAAACAGTAATATCTCCACATTGCAAGGTGCAATTCTGAAATTTTTTGCTTTTTCCTGCTAATCCTAGCATGATAAAGAAGATTCAAAGAGAGTGAGATGCCAGCTCCTTTCATTCAGTCAGTAGCTTCAAACATTTCTGGTATATGAAAAACATGTTTTTCAATGGCAAAAATCAATGAATATTGTAAATGCACAAACAGTAATATCTCCACATTGCACGGTGCAATTCTGAAATTTTTAGCTTTTTCCTGTTAATCCTAGCATGATAAAGAAGATTCAAAGAGAGTGAGATGCCAGCTCCTTTCATTCAGTCAGTAGCTTCAAACATTTCTGGTATATGAAAAACATGTTTTTCAATGGCAAAAATCAATGAATATTGTAAATGCACAAACAGTAATATCTCCACATTGCAAGGTGCAATTCTGAAATTTTTTGCTTTTTCCTGTTAATCCTAGCATGATAAAGAAGATTCAAAGAGAGTGAGATGCCAGCTCCTTTCATTCAGTCAGTAGCTTCAAACATTTCTGGTATATGAAAAACGTTTTTCAATGGCAAAAATCAATGAATATTGTAAATGCACAAACAGTAATATCTCCACATTGCAAGGTGCAATTCTGAAATTTTTTGCTTTTTCCTGCTAATCCTAGCATGATAAAGAAGATTCAAAGAGAGTGAGATGCCAGCTCCTTTCATTCAGTCAGTAGCTTCAAACATTTCTGGTATATGAAAAACATGTTTTTCAATGGCAAAAATCAATGAATATTGTAAATGCACAAACAGTAATATCTCCACATTGCACGGTGCAATTCTGAAATTTTTAGCTTTTTCCTGTTAATCCTAGCATGATAAAGAAGATTCAAAGAGAGTGAGATGCCAGCTCCTTTCATTCAGTCAGTAGCTTCAAACATTTCTGGTATATGAAAAACATGTTTTTCAATGGCAAAAATCAATGAATATTGTAAATGCACAAACAGTAATATCTCCACATTGCAAGGTGCAATTCTGAAATTTTTTGCTTTTTCCTGTTAATCCTAGCATGATAAAGAAGATTCAAAGAGAGTGAGATGCCAGCTCCTTTCATTCAGTCAGTAGCTTCAAACATTTCTGGTATATGAAAAACATGTTTTTCAATGGCATAAATCAATGAATATTGTAATTGCACAAACAGTAATATCTCCACATTGCAAGGTGCAATTCTGAAATTTTTTGCTTTTTCCTGCTAATCCTAGCATGATAAAGAAGATTCAAAGAGAGTGAGATGCCAGCTCCTTTCATTCAGTCAGTAGCTTCAAACATTTCTGGTATATGAAAAACATGTTTTTCAATGGCAAAAATCAATGAATATTGTAAATGCACAAACAGTAATATCTCCACATTGCACGGTGCAATTCTGAAATTTTTAGCTTTTTCCTGTTAATCCTAGCATGATAAAGAAGATTCAAAGAGAGTGAGATGCCAGCTCCTTTCATTCAGTCAGTAGCTTCAAACATTTCTGGTATATGAAAAACATGTTTTTCAATGGCAAAAATCAATGAATATTGTAAATGCACAAACAGTAATATCTCCACATTGCAAGGTGCAATTCTGAAATTTTTTGCTTTTTCCTGCTAATCCTAGCATGATAAAGAAGATTCAAAGAGAGTGAGATGCCAGCTCCTTTCATTCAGTCAGTAGCTTCAAACATTTCTGGTATATGAAAAACATGTTTTTCAATGGCAAAAATCAATGAATATTGTAAATGCACAAACAGTAATATCTCCACATTGCACGGTGCAATTCTGAAATTTTTAGCTTTTTCCTGTTAATCCTAGCATGATAAAGAAGATTCAAAGAGAGTGAGATGCCAGCTCCTTTCATTCAGTCAGTAGCTTCAAACATTTCTGGTATATGAAAAACATGTTTTTCAATGGCAAAAATCAATGAATATTGTAAATGCACAAACAGTAATATCTCCACATTGCAAGGTGCAATTCTGAAATTTTTTGCTTTTTCCTGTTAATCCTAGCATGATAAAGAAGATTCAAAGAGAGTGAGATGCCAGCTCCTTTCATTCAGTCAGTAGCTTCAAACATTTCTGGTATATGAAAAACATGTTTTTCAATGGCAAAAATCAATGAATATTGTAAATGCACAAACAGTAATATCTCCACATTGCAAGGTGCAATTCTGAAATTTTTTGCTTTTTCCTGCTAATCCTAGCATGATAAAGAAGATTCAAAGAGAGTGAGATGCCAGCTCCTTTCATTCAGTCAGTAGCTTCAAACATTTCTGGTATATGAAAAACATGTTTTTCAATGGCAAAAATCAATGAATATTGTAAATGCACAAACAGTAATATCTCCACATTGCACGGTGCAATTCTGAAATTTTTAGCTTTTTCCTGTTAATCCTAGCATGATAAAGAAGATTCAAAGAGAGTGAGATGCCAGCTCCTTTCATTCAGTCAGTAGCTTCAAACATTTCTGGTATATGAAAAACATGTTTTTCAATGGCAAAAATCAATGAATATTGTAAATGCACAAACAGTAATATCTCCACATTGCAAGGTGCAATTCTGAAATTTTTTGCTTTTTCCTGCTAATCCTAGCATGATAAAGAAGATTCAAAGAGAGTGAGATGCCAGCTCCTTTCATTCAGTCAGTAGCTTCAAACATTTCTGGTATATGAAAAACATGTTTTTCAATGGCAAAAATCAATGAATATTGTAAATGCACAAACAGTAATATCTCCACATTGCACGGTGCAATTCTGAAATTTTTAGCTTTTTCCTGTTAATCCTAGCATGATAAAGAAGATTCAAAGAGAGTGAGATGCCAGCTCCTTTCATTCAGTCAGTAGCTTCAAACATTTCTGGTATATGAAAAACATGTTTTTCAATGGCAAAAATCAATGAATATTGTAAATGCACAAACAGTAATATCTCCACATTGCAAGGTGCAATTCTGAAATTTTTTGCTTTTTCCTGTTAATCCTAGCATGATAAAGAAGATTCAAAGAGAGTGAGATGCCAGCTCCTTTCATTCAGTCAGTAGCTTCAAACATTTCTGGTATATGAAAAACATGTTTTTCAATGGCAAAAATCAATGAATATTGTAAATGCACAAACAGTAATATCTCCACATTGCACGGTGCAATTCTGAAATTTTTAGCTTTTTCCTGTTAATCCTAGCATGATAAAGAAGATTCAAAGAGAGTGAGATGCCAGCTCCTTTCATTCAGTCAGTAGCTTCAAACATTTCTGGTATATGAAAAACATGTTTTTCAATGGCAAAAATCAATGAATATTGTAAATGCACAAACAGTAATATCTCCACATTGCAAGGTGCAATTCTGAAATTTTTTGCTTTTTCCTGCTAATCCTAGCATGATAAAGAAGATTCAAAGAGAGTGAGATGCCAGCTCCTTTCAATCAGTCAGTAGCTTCAAACATTTCTGGTATATGAAAAACATGTTTTTCAACGGCAAAAATCAATGAATATTGTAAATGCACAAACAGTAATATCTCCACATTGCACGGTGCAATTCTGAAATTTTTAGCTTTTTCCTGTTAATCCTAGCATGATAAAGAAGATTCAAAGAGAGTGAGATGCCAGCTCCTTTCATTCAGTCAGTAGCTTCAAACATTTCTGGTATATGAAAAACATGTTTTTCAATGGCAAAAATCAATGAATATTGTAAATGCACAAACAGTAATATCTCCACATTGCAAGGTGCAATTCTGAAATTTTTTGCTTTTTCCTGCTAATCCTAGCATGATAAAGAAGATTCAAAGAGAGTGAGATGCCAGCTCCTTGCATTCAGTCAGTAGCTTCAAACATTTCTGGTATATGAAAAACATGTTTTTCAATGGCAAAAATCAATGAATATTGTAAATGCACAAACAGTAATATCTCCACATTGCACGGTGCAATTCTGAAATTTTTAGCTTTTTCCTGTTAATCCTAGCATGATAAAGAAGATTCAAAGAGAGTGAGATGCCAGCTCCTTTCATTCAGTCAGTAGCTTCAAACATTTCTGGACGTTTTTCAATGGCAAAAATCAATGAATATTGTAAATGCACAAACAGTAATATCTCCACATTGCAAGGTGCAATTCTGAAATTTTTTGCTTTTTCCTGTTAATCCTAGCATGATAAAGAAGATTCAAAGAGAGTGATATGCCAGCTCCTTTCATTCAGTCAGTAGCTTCAAACATTTCTGGTATATGAAAAACATGTTTTTCAATGGCAAAAATCAATGAATATTGTAAATGCACAAACAGTAATATCTCCACATTGCAAGGTGCAATTCTGAAATTTTTTGCTTTTTCCTGTTAATCCTAGCATGATAAAGAAGATTCAAAGAGAGTGAGATGCCAGCTCCTTTCATTCAGTCAGTAGCTTCAAACATTTCTGGACGTTTTTCAATGGCAAAAATCAATGAATATTGTAAATGCACAAACAGTAATATCTCCACATTGCAAGGTGCAATTCTGAAATTTTTTGCTTTTTCCTGTTAATCCTAGCATGATAAAGAAGATTCAAAGAGAGTGAGATGCCAGCTCCTTTCATTCAGTCAGTAGCTTCAAACATTTCTGGTATATGAAAAACATGTTTTTCAATGGCAAAAATCAATGAATATTGTAAATGCACAAACAGTAATATCTCCACATTGCAAGGTGCAATTCTGAAATTTTTTGCTTTTTCCTGTTAATCCTAGCATGATAAAGAAGATTCAAAGAGAGTGATATGCCAGCTCCTTTCATTCAGTCAGTAGCTTCAAACATTTCTGGTATATGAAAAACATGTTTTTCAATGGCAAAAATCAATGAATATTGTAAATGCACAAACAGTAATATCTCCACATTGCAAGGTGCAATTCTGAAATTTTTTGCTTTTTCCTGTTAATCCTAGCATGATAAAGAAGATTCAAAGAGAGTGAGATGCCAGCTCCTTTCATTCAGTCAGTAGCTTCAAACATTTCTGGACGTTTTTCAATGGCAAAAATCAATGAATATTGTAAATGCACAAACAGTAATATCTCCACATTGCAAGGTGCAATTCTGAAATTTTTTGCTTTTTCCTGTTAATCCTAGCATGATAAAGAAGATTCAAAGAGAGTGAGATGCCAGCTCCTTTCATTCAGTCAGTAGCTTCAAACATTTCTGGTATATGAAAAACATGTTTTTCAATGGCAAAAATCAATGAATATTGTAAATGCACAAACAGTAATATCTCCACATTGCAAGGTGCAATTCTGAAATTTTTTGCTTTTTCCTGTTAATCCTAGCATGATAAAGAAGATTCAAAGAGAGTGAGATGCCAGCTCCTTTCATTCAGTCAGTAGCTTCAAACATTTCTGGTATATGAAAAACATGTTTTTCAATGGCAAAAATCAATGAATATTGTAAATGCACAAACAGTAATATCTCCACATTGCAAGGTGCAATTCTGAAATTTTTTGCTTTTTCCTGCTAATCCTAGCATGATAAAGAAGATTCAAAGAGAGTGAGATGCCAGCTCCTTTCAATCAGTCAGTAGCTTCAAACATTTCTGGTATATGAAAAACATGTTTTTCAACGGCAAAAATCAATGAATATTGTAAATGCACAAACAGTAATATCTCCACATTGCACGGTGCAATTCTGAAATTTTTAGCTTTTTCCTGTTAATCCTAGCATGATAAAGAAGATTCAAAGAGTGAGATGCCAGCTCCTTTCATTCAGTCAGTAGCTTCAAACATTTCTGGTATATGAAAAACATGTTTTTCAATGGCAAAAATCAATGAATATTGTAAATGCACAAACAGTAATATCTCCACATTGCAAGGTGCAATTCTGAAATTGTTTGCTTTTTCCTGCTAATCCTAGCATGATAAAGAAGATTCAGAGTGAGATGCCAGCTCCTTTCATTCAGTCAGTAGCTTCAAACATTTCTGGTATATGAAAAACGTTTTTCAATGGCAAAAATCAATGAATATTGTAAATGCACAAACAGTAATATCTCCACATTGCAAGGTGCAATTCTGAAATTTTTTGCTTTTTCCTGCTAATCCTAGCATGATAAAGAAGATTCAAAGAGAGTGAGATGCCAGCTCCTTTCAATCAGTCAGTAGCTTCAAACATTTCTGGTATATGAAAAACATGTTTTTCAATGGCAAAAATCAATGAATATTGTAAATGCACAAACAGTAATATCTCCACATTGCACGGTGCAATTCTGAAATTTTTTGCTTTTTCCTGCTAATCCTAGCATGATAAAGAAGATTCAAAGAGAGTGAGATGCCAGCTCCTTTCATTCAGTCAGTAGCTTCAAACATTTCTGGACGTTTTTCAATGGCAAAAATCAATGAATATTGTAAATGCACAAACAGTAATATCTCCACATTGCAAGGTGCAATTCTGAAATTTTTTGCTTTTTCCTGTTAATCCTAGCATGATAAAGAAGATTCAAAGAGAGTGAGATGTCAGCTCCTTTCATTCAGTCAGTAGCTTCAAACATTTCTGGTATATGAAAAACATGTTTTTCAATGGCAAAAATCAATGAATATTGTAAATGCACAAACAGTAATATCTCCACATTGCAAGGTGCAATTCTGAAATTTTTTGCTTTATCCTGCTAATCCTAGCATGATAAAGAAGATTCAAAGAGAGTGAGATGCCAGCTCCTTTCATTCAGTCAGTAGCTTCAAACATTTCTGGTATATGAAAAACATGTTTTTCAATGGCAAAAATCAATGAATATTGTAAATGCACAAACAGTAATATCTCCACATTGCACGGTGCAATTCTGAAATTTTTAGCTTTTTCCTGTTAATCCTAGCATGATAAAGAAGATTCAAAGAGAGTGAGATGCCAGCTCCTTTCATTCAGTCAGTAGCTTCAAACATTTCTGGTATATGAAAAACATGTTTTTCAATGGCAAAAATCAATGAATATTGTAAATGCACAAACAGTAATATCTCCACATTGCAAGGTGCAATTCTGAAATTGTTTGCTTTTTCCTGCTAATCCTAGCATGATAAAGAAGATTCAGAGTGAGATGCCAGCTCCTTTCATTCAGTCAGTAGCTTCAAACATTTCTGGTATATGAAAAACATGTTTTTCAATGGCAAAAATCAATGAATATTGTAAATGCACAAACAGTAATATCTCCACATTGCAAGGTGCAATTCTGAAATTTTTTGCTTTTTCCTGCTAATCCTAGCATGATAAAGAAGATTCAAAGAGAGTGAGATGCCAGCTCCTTTCATTCAGTCAGTAGCTTCAAACATTTCTGGACGTTTTTCAATGGCAAAAATCAATGAATATTGTAAATGCACAAACAGTAATATCTCCACATTGCAAGGTGCAATTCTGAAATTTTTTGCTTTTTCCTGCTAATCCTAGCATGATAAACAAGATTCAAAGAGAGTGAGATGCCAGCTCCTTTCATTCAGTCAGTAGCTTCAAACATTTCTGGTATATGAAAAACATGTTTTTCAATGGCAAAAATCAATGAATATTGTAAATGCACAAACAGTAATATCTCCACATTGCACGGTGCAATTCTGAAATTTTTAGCTTTTTCCTGTTAATCCTAGCATGATAAAGAAGATTCAAAGAGAGTGAGATGCCAGCTCCTTTCATTCAGTCAGTAGCTTCAAACATTTCTGGTATATGAAAAACATGTTTTTCAATGGCAAAAATCAATGAATATTGTAAATGCACAAACAGTAATATCTCCACATTGCACGGTGCAATTCTGAAATTTTTAGCTTTTTCCTGTTAATCCTAGCATGATAAAGAAGATTCAAAGAGAGTGAGATGCCAGCTCCTTTCATTCAGTCAGTAGCTTCAAACATTTCTGGTATATGAAAAACATGTTTTTCAATGGCAAAAATCAATGAATATTGTAAATGCACAAACAGTAATATCTCCACATTGCAAGGTGCAATTCTGAAATTTTTTGCTTTTTCCTGCTAATCCTAGCATGATAAAGAAGATTCAAAGAGAGTGAGATGCCAGCTCCTTGCATTCAGTCAGTAGCTTCAAACATTTCTGGTATATGAAAAACATGTTTTTCAATGGCAAAAATCAATGAATATTGTAAATGCACAAACAGTAATATCTCCACATTGCACGGTGCAATTCTGAAATTTTTAGCTTTTTCCTGTTAATCCTAGCATGATAAAGAAGATTCAAAGAGAGTGAGATGCCAGCTCCTTTCATTCAGTCAGTAGCTTCAAACATTTCTGGACGTTTTTCAATGGCAAAAATCAATGAATATTGTAAATGCACAAACAGTAATATCTCCACATTGCAAGGTGCAATTCTGAAATTTTTTGCTTTTTCCTGTTAATCCTAGCATGATAAAGAAGATTCAAAGAGAGTGATATGCCAGCTCCTTTCATTCAGTCAGTAGCTTCAAACATTTCTGGTATATGAAAAACATGTTTTTCAATGGCAAAAATCAATGAATATTGTAAATGCACAAACAGTAATATCTCCACATTGCAAGGTGCAATTCTGAAATTTTTTGCTTTTTCCTGTTAATCCTAGCATGATAAAGAAGATTCAAAGAGAGTGAGATGCCAGCTCCTTTCATTCAGTCCGTAGCTTCAAACATTTCTGGTATATGAAAAACATGTTTTTCAATGGCAAAAATCAATGAATATTGTAAATGCACAAACAGTAATATCTCCACATTGCAAGGTGCAATTCTGAAATTTTTTGCTTTTTCCTGCTAATCCTAGCATGATAAAGAAGATTCAAAGAGAGTGAGATGCCAGCTCCTTTCAATCAGTCAGTAGCTTCAAACATTTCTGGTATATGAAAAACATGTTTTTCAATGGCAAAAATCAATGAATATTGTAAATGCACAAACAGTAATATCTCCACATTGCACGGTGCAATTCTGAAATTTTTTGCTTTTTCCTGCTAATCCTAGCATGATAAAGAAGATTCAAAGAGAGTGAGATGCCAGCTCCTTTCATTCAGTCAGTAGCTTCAAACATTTCTGGACGTTTTTCAATGGCAAAAATCAATGAATATTGTAAATGCACAAACAGTAATATCTCCACATTGCAAGGTGCAATTCTGAAATTTTTTGCTTTTTCCTGTTAATCCTAGCATGATAAAGAAGATTCAAAGAGAGTGAGATGCCAGCTCCTTTCATTCAGTCAGTAGCTTCAAACATTTCTGGTATATGAAAAACATGTTTTTCAATGGCAAAAATCAATGAATATTGTAAATGCACAAACAGTAATATCTCCACATTGCAAGGTGCAATTCTGAAATTTTTTGCTTTATCCTGCTAATCCTAGCATGATAAAGAAGATTCAAAGAGAGTGAGATGCCAGCTCCTTTCATTCAGTCAGTAGCTTCAAACATTTCTGGTATATGAAAAACATGTTTTTCAATGGCAAAAATCAATGAATATTGTAAATGCACAAACAGTAATATCTCCACATTGCAAGGTGCAATTCGGAAATTTTTTGCTTTTTCCTGCTAATCCTAGCATGATAAAGAAGATTCAAAGAGAGTGAGATGCCAGCTCCTTTCATTCAGTCAGTAGCTTCAAACATTTCTGGTATATGAAAAACATGTTTTTCAATGGCAAAAATCAATGAATATTGTAAATGCACAAACAGTAATATCTCCACATTGCACGGTGCAATTCTGAAATTTTTAGCTTTTTCCTGTTAATCCTAGCATGATAAAGAAGATTCAAAGAGAGTGAGATGCCAGCTCCTTTCATTCAGTCAGTAGCTTCAAACATTTCTGGTATATGAAAAACATGTTTTTCAATGGCAAAAATCAATGAATATTGTAAATGCACAAACAGTAATATCTCCACATTGCAAGGTGCAATTCTGAAATTTTTTGCTTTTTCCTGCTAATCCTAGCATGATAAAGAAGATTCAAAGAGAGTGAGATGCCAGCTCCTTTCATTCAGTCAGTAGCTTCAAACATTTCTGGTATATGAAAAACATGTTTTTCAATGGCAAAAATCAATGAATATTGTAAATGCACAAACAGTAATATCTCCACATTGCACGGTGCAATTCTGAAATTTTAAGCTTTTTCCTGTTAATCCTAGCATGATAAAGAAGATTCAAAGAGAGTGAGATGCCAGCTCCTTTCATTCAGTCAGTAGCTTCAAACATTTCTGGTATATGAAAAACATGTTTTTCAATGGCAAAAATCAATGAATATTGTAAATGCACAAACAGTAATATCTCCACATTGCAAGGTGCAATTCTGAAATTTTTTGCTTTTTCCTGCTAATCCTAGCATGATAAAGAAAATTCAAAGAGAGTGAGATGCCAGCTCCTTTCATTCAGTCAGTAGCTTCAAACATTTCTGGTATATGAAAAACATGTTTTTCAATGGCAAAAATCAATGAATATTGTAAATGCACAAACAGTAATATCTCCACATTGCACGGTGCAATTCTGAAATTTTTAGCTTTTTCCTGTTAATCCTAGCATGATAAAGAAGATTCAAAGAGAGTGAGATGCCAGCTCCTTTCATTCAGTCAGTAGCTTCAAACATTTCTGGTATATGAAAAACATGTTTTTCAATGGCAAAAATCAATGAATATTGTAAATGCACAAACAGTAATATCTCCACATTGCAAGGTGCAATTCTGAAATTTTTTGCTTTTTCCTGTTAATCCTAGCATGATAAAGAAGATTCAAAGAGAGTGAGATGCCAGCTCCTTTCATTCAGTCAGTAGCTTCAAACATTTCTGGTAGAATTGCACCTTGCAATGCGGAGAAATTACTGTTTGTGCATTTACAATATTCATTGATTTTTGCCATTGAAAAACATCATGTTATTCATATACCAGAAATGTTTGAAGCTACTGACTGAATGAAAGGAGCTGGCATCTCACTCTCTTTGAATCTTCTTTATCATGCTAAGAGGAGCAGGAAAAAGCAAAAAATTTCAGAATTGCACCTTGCAATGCGGAGAAATTACTGTTTGTGCATTTACAATATTCATTGATTTTTGCCATTGAAAAACATCATGTTATTCATATACCAGAAATGTTTGAAGCTACTGACTGAATGAAAGGAGCTGGCATCTCACTCTCTTTCAATCTTCTTTATCATGCTAAGAGGAGCAGGAAAAAGCAAAAAATTTCAGAATTGCACCTTGCAATGTGGAGAAATTACTGTTTGTGCATTTACAATATTCATTGATTTTTACCATTGAAAAACGTCCAGAAATGATTGAAGCTACTGACTGAATGAAAGTAACTGGCATCTCACTCTCTTTGAATCTTCTTTATCATGCTAAGAGGAGCAGGAAAAAGCAAAAAATTTCAGACTTGCACCTTGCAATGCGGAGAAATTACTGTTTGTGCATTTACAATATTCATTGATTTTTGCCATTGAAAAACATCATGTTATTCATATACCAGAAATGTTTGAAGCTACTGACTGAATGAAAGGAGCTGGCATCTCACTCTCTTTGAATCTTCTTTATCATGCTAAGAGGAGCAGGAAAAAGCAAAAAATTTCAGAATTGCACTTTGCAATGCGGAGAAATTACTGTTTGTGCATTTACAATATTCATTGATTTTTGCCATTGAAAAACGTCCAGAAATGATTGAAGCTACTGACTGAATGAAAGGAGCTGGCATCTCACTCTCTTTGAATCTTCTTTATCATGCTAAGAGGAGCAGGAAAAAGCAAAAAATTTCAGAATTGCACCTTGCAATGCGGAGAAATTACTGTTTGTGCATTTACAATCTTCATTAATTTTTGCCATTGAAAAATGTCCAGAAATGATTGAAGCTACTGACTGAATGAAAGGAGCTGGCATCTCACTCTCTTTGAATCTTCTTTATCATGCTAAGAGGAGCAGGAAAAATCAAAAAATTTCAGAATTGCACCTTGCAATGCAGAGAAATTACTGTTTGTGCATTTACAATATTCATTGATTTTTGCCATTGAAAAACATGTTATTCATATACCAGAAATGTTTGAAGCTACTGACTGAATGAAAGGAGCTGGCACCTCACTCTCTTTGAATCTTCTTTATCATGCTAAGAGGAGCGGGAAAAAGCAAAAAATTTCAGAATTGCACCTTGCAATGCGGAGAAATTACTGTTTGTGCATTTACAATATTCATTGATTTTTGCCATTGAAAAACGTCCAGAAATGATTGAAGGTACTGACTGAATGAAAGGAGCTGGCATCTCACTCTCTTTGAATCTTCTTTATCATGCTAAGAGGAGCAGGAAAAAGCAAAAAATTTCAGAATTGCACCTTGCAATGCGGAGAAATTACTGTTTGTGCATTTACAATATTCATTGATTTTTGCCACTGAAAAACGTCCAGAAATGATTGAAGCTACTGACTGAATGAAAGGAGCTGGCATCTCACTCTCTTTGAATCTTCTTTATCATGCTAAGAGGAGCAGGAAAAAGCAAAAAATTTCAGAATTGCACCTTGCAATGCGGAGAAATTACAGTTTGTGCATTTACAATATTCATTGATTTTTGCCATTGAAAAACATCCAGAAATGATTGAAGCTACTGACTGAATGAAAGGAGCTGGCATCTCACTCTCTTTGAATCTTCTTTATCATGCTAAGAGGAGCAGGAAAAAGCAAAAAATTTCAGAATTGCACCTTGCAATGCGGAGAAATTACTGTTTGTGCATTTACAATATTCATTGATTTTTGCCATTGAAAAACATCATGTTATTCATATACCAGAAATGTTTGAAGCTACTGACTGAATGAAAGGAGCTGGCATCTCACTCTCTTTGAATCTTCTTTATCATGCTAAGAGGAGCAGGAAAAAGCAAAAAATTTCAGAATTGCACCTTGCAATGTGGAGAAATTACTGTTTGTGCATTTACAATATTCATTGATTTTTACCATTGAAAAACGTCCAGAAATGATTGAAGCTACTGACTGAATGAAAGTAGCTGGCATCTCACTCTCTTTGAATCTTCTTTATCATGCTAAGAGGAGCAGGAAAAAGCAAAAAATTTCAGACTTGCACCTTGCAATGCGGAGAAATTACTGTTTGTGCATTTACAATATTCATTGATTTTTGCCATTGAAAAACATCATGTTATTCATATACCAGAAATGTTTGAAGCTACTGACTGAATGAAAGGAGCTGGCATCTCACTCTCTTTGAATCTTCTTTATCATGCTAAGAGGAGCAGGAAAAAGCAAAAAATTTCAGAATTGCACCTTGCAATGCGGAGAAATTACTGTTTGTACATTTACAATATTCATTGATTTTTGCCATTGAAAAACATCCAGAAATGATTGAAGCTACTGACTGAATGAAAGGAGCTGGCATCTCACTCTCTTTGAATCTTCTTTATCATGCTAAGAGGAGCAGGAAAAAGCAAAAAATTTCAGAATTGCACTTTGCAATGCGGAGAAATTACTGTTTGTGCATTTACAATATTCATTGATTTTTGCCATTGAAAAACGTCCAGAAATGATTGAAGCTACTGACTGAATGAAAGGAGCTGGCATCTCACTCTCTTTGAATCTTCTTTATCATGCTAAGAGGAGCAGGAAAAAGCAAAAAATTTCAGAATTGCACCTTGCAATGCGGAGAAATTACTGTTTGTGCATTTACAATCTTCATTAATTTTTGCCATTGAAAAATGTCCAGAAATGATTGAAGCTACTGACTGAATGAAAGGAGCTGGCATCTCACTCTCTTTGAATCTTCTTTATCATGCTAAGAGGAGCAGGAAAAATCAAAAAATTTCAGAATTGCACCTTGCAATGCAGAGAAATTACTGTTTGTGCATTTACAATATTCATTGATTTTTGCCATTGAAAAACATGTTATTCATATACCAGAAATGTTTGAAGCTACTGACTGAATGAAAGGAGCTGGCACCTCACTCTCTTTGAATCTTCTTTATCATGCTAAGAGGAGCGGGAAAAAGCAAAAAATTTCAGAATTGCACCTTGCAATGCGGAGAAATTACTGTTTGTGCATTTACAATATTCATTGATTTTTGCCATTGAAAAACGTCCAGAAATGATTGAAGGTACTGACTGAATGAAAGGAGCTGGCATCTCACTCTCTTTGAATCTTCTTTATCATGCTAAGAGGAGCAGGAAAAAGCAAAAAATTTCAGAATTGCACCTTGCAATGCGGAGAAATTACTGTTTGTGCATTTACAATATTCATTGATTTTTGCCACTGAAAAACGTCCAGAAATGATTGAAGCTACTGACTGAATGAAAGGAGCTGGCATCTCACTCTCTTTGAATCTTCTTTATCATGCTAAGAGGAGCAGGAAAAAGCAAAAAATTTCAGAATTGCACCTTGCAATGCGGAGAAATTACAGTTTGTGCATTTACAATATTCATTGATTTTTGCCATTGAAAAACATCCAGAAATGATTGAAGCTACTGACTGAATGAAAGGAGCTGGCATCTCACTCTCTTTGAATCTTCTTTATCATGCTAAGAGGAGCAGGAAAAAGCAAAAAATTTCAGAATTGCACCTTGCAATGCGGAGAAATTACTGTTTGTGCATTTACAATATTCATTGATTTTTGCCATTGAAAAACATCATGTTATTCATATACCAGAAATGTTTGAAGCTACTGACTGAATGAAAGGAGCTGGCATCTCACTCTCTTTGAATCTTCTTTATCATGCTAAGAGGAGCAGGAAAAAGCAAAAAATTTCAGAATTGCACCTTGCAATGTGGAGAAATTACTGTTTGTGCATTTACAATATTCATTGATTTTTACCATTGAAAAACGTCCAGAAATGATTGAAGCTACTGACTGAATGAAAGTAGCTGGCATCTCACTCTCTTTGAATCTTCTTTATCATGCTAAGAGGAGCAGGAAAAAGCAAAAAATTTCAGACTTGCACCTTGCAATGCGGAGAAATTACTGTTTGTGCATTTACAATATTCATTGATTTTTGCCATTGAAAAACATCATGTTATTCATATACCAGAAATGTTTGAAGCTACTGACTGAATGAAAGGAGCTGGCATCTCACTCTCTTTGAATCTTCTTTATCATGCTAAGAGGAGCAGGAAAAAGCAAAAAATTTCAGAATTGCACCTTGCAATGCGGAGAAATTACTGTTTGTACATTTACAATATTCATTGATTTTTGCCATTGAAAAACATCCAGAAATGATTGAAGCTACTGACTGAATGAAAGGAGCTGGCATCTCACTCTCTTTGAATCTTCTTTATCATGCTAAGAGGAGCAGGAAAAAGCAAAAAATTTCAGAATTGCACCTTGCAATGCGGAGAAATTACTGTTTGTGCATTTACAATATTCATTGATTTTTGCCATTGAAAAACATCATGTTATTCATATACCAGAAATGTTTGAAGCTACTGACTGAATGAAAGGAGCTGACATCACACTCTCTTTGAATCTTCTTTATCATGCTAAGAGGAGCAGGAAAAAGCAAAAGATTTCAGAATTGCACCTTGCAATGCGGAGAAATTACTGTTTGTGCATTTACAATATTCATTGATTTTTGCCATTGAAAAACATCCAGAAATGATTGAAGCTACTGACTGAAT
Organism: Phyllobates terribilis; assembly: GCF_046119375.1. Taxonomy (NCBI): domain Eukaryota; kingdom Metazoa; phylum Chordata; class Amphibia; order Anura; family Dendrobatidae; genus Phyllobates; species Phyllobates terribilis. The sequence continues at coordinate 11,896 of NW_027370948.1, read as the reverse complement.
GAAAAGAGCTGGCATCTCACTCTCTTTGAATCTTCTTTATCATGCTAAGAGGAGCAGGAAAAAGCAAAAAATTTCAGAATTGCACCTTGCAATGCGGAGAAATTACTGTTTGTGCATTTACAATATTCATTGATTTTTGCCATTGAAAAACATCATGTTATTCATATACCAGAAATGTTTGAAGCTACTGACTGAATGAAAGGAGCTGGCATCTCACTCTCTTTGAATCTTCTTTATCATGCTAAGAGGAGCAGGAAAAAGCAAAAAATTTCAGAATTGCACCTTGCAATGTGGAGAAATTACTGTTTGTGCATTTACAATATTCATTGATTTTTACGATTGAAAAACGTCCAGAAATGATTGAAGCTACTGACTGAATGAAAGTAGCTGGCATCTCACTCTCTTTGAATCTTCTTTATCATGCTAAGAGGAGCAGGAAAAAGCAAAAAATTTCAGACTTGCACCTTGCAATGCGGAGAAATTACTGTTTGTGCATTTACAATATTCATTGATTTTTGCCATTGAAAAACATCATGTTATTCATATACCAGAAATGTTTGAAGCTACTGACTGAATGAAAGGAGCTGGCATCTCACTCTCTTTGAATCTTCTTTATCATGCTAAGAGGAGCAGGAAAAAGCAAAAAATTTCAGAATTGCACCTTGCAATGCGGAGAAATTACTGTTTGTGCATTTACAATATTCATTGATTTTTGCCATTGAAAAACATCATGTTATTCATATACCAGAAATGTTTGAAGCTACTGACTGAATGAAAGGAGCTGGCATCTCACTCTCTTTGAATCTTCTTTATCATGCTAAGAGGAGCAGGAAAAAGCAAACAATTTCAGAATTGCACCTTGCAATGTGGAGAAATTACTGTTTGTGCATTTACAATATTCATTGATTTTTACCATTGAAAAACGTCCAGAAATGATTGAAGCTACTGACTGAATGAAAGTAGCTGGCATCTCACTCTCTTTGAATCTTCTTTATCATGCTAAGAGGAGCAGGAAAAAGCAAAAAATTTCAGACTTGCACCTTGCAATGCGGAGAAATTACTGTTTGTGCATTTACAATATTCATTGATTTTTGCCATTGAAAAACATCATGTTATTCATATACCAGAAATGTTTGAAGCTACTGACTGAATGAAAGGAGCTGGCATCTCACTCTCTTTGAATCTTCTTTATCATGCTAAGAGGAGCAGGAAAAAGTAAAAAATTTCAGAATTGCACCTTGCAATGCGGAGAAATTACTGTTTGTGCATTTATAATATTCAATGATTTTTGCCATTGAAAAACGTCCAGAAATGATTGAAGCTACTGACTGAACGAAAGGAGCTGGCATCTCACTCTGAATCTTCTTTATCATGCTAAGAGGAGCAGGAAAAAGCAAAAAATTTCAGAATTGCACCTTGCAATGCGGAGAAATTACTGTTTGTGCACTTACAATATTCATTGATTTTTGCCATTGAAAAACATCCAGAAATGATTGAAGCTACTGACTGAATGAAAGGAGCTGGCATCTCACTCTCTTTGAATCTTCTTTATCATGCTAAGAGGAGCAGGAAAAAGCAAAAAATTTCAGAATTGCACCTTGCAATGCGGAGAAATTACTGTTTGTGCATTTACAATATTCATTGATTTTTGCCATTGAAAAACATCATGTTATTCATATACCAGAAATGTTTGAAGCTACTGACTGAATGAAAGGAGCTGACATCTCACTCTCTTTGAATCTTCTTTATCATGCTAAGAGGAGCAGGAAAAAGCAAAAAATTTCAGAATTGCACCTTGCAATGCGGAGAAATTACTGTTTGTGCATTTACAATATTCATTGATTTTTGCCATTGAAAAACGTCCAGAAATGATTGAAGCTACTGACTGAATGAAAGGAGCTGGCATCTCACTCTCTTTGAATCTTCTTTATCATGCTAAGAGGAGCAGGAAAAAGCAAAAAATTTCAGAATTGCACCTTGCAATGCGGAGAAATTACTGTTTGTGCATTTACAATATTCATTGATTTTTGCCATTGAAAAACATGTTATTCATATACCAGAAATGTTTGAAGCTACTGACTGAATGAAAGGAGCTGGCACCTCACTCTCATTGAATCTTCTTTATCATGCTAAGAGGAGCGGGAAAAAGCAAAAAATTTCAGAATTGCACCTTGCAATGCGGAGAAATTACTGTTTGTGCATTTATAATATTCAATGATTTTTGCCATTGAAAAACGTCCAGAAATGATTGAAGCTACTGACTGAACGAAAGGAGCTGGCATCTCACTCTCTTTGAATCTTCTTTATCATGCTAAGAGGAGCAGGAAAAAGCAAAAAATTTCAGAATTGCACCTTGCAATGCGGAGAAATTACTGTTTGTGCATTTACAATATTCATTGATTTTTGCCATTGAAAAACATCATGTTATTCATATACCAGAAATGTTTGAAGCTACTGACTGAATGAAAGGAGCTGACATCTCACTCTCTTTGAATCTTCTTTATCATGCTAAGAGGAGCAGGAAAAAGCAAAAAATTTCAGAATTGCACCTTGCAATGCGGAGAAATTACTGTTTGTGCATTTACAATATTCATTGATTTTTACCATTGAAAAACGTCCAGAAATGATTGAAGCTACTGACTGAATGAAAGTAGCTGGCATCTCACTCTCTTTGAATCTTCTTTATCATGCTAAGAGGAGCAGGAAAAAGCAAAAAATTTCAGACTTGCACCTTGCAATGCGGAGAAATTACTGTTTGTGCATTTACAATATTCATTGATTTTTGCCATTGAAAAACATCATGTTATTCATATACCAGAAATGTTTGAAGCTACTGACTGAATGAAAGGAGCTGGCATCTCACTCTCTTTGAATCTTCTTTATCATGCTAAGAGGAGCAGGAAAAAGCAAACAATTTCAGAATTGCACCTTGCAATGTGGAGAAATTACTGTTTGTGCATTTACAATATTCATTGATTTTTACCATTGAAAAACGTCCAGAAATGATTGAAGCTACTGACTGAATGAAAGTAGCTGGCATCTCACTCTCTTTGAATCTTCTTTATCATGCTAAGAGGAGCAGGAAAAAGCAAAAAATTTCAGACTTGCACCTTGCAATGCGGAGAAATTACTGTTTGTGCATTTACAATATTCATTGATTTTTGCCATTGAAAAACATCATGTTATTCATATACCAGAAATGTTTGAAGCTACTGACTGAATGAAAGGAGCTGGCATCTCACTCTCTTTGAATCTTCTTTATCATGCTAAGAGGAGCAGGAAAAAGTAAAAAATTTCAGAATTGCACCTTGCAATGCGGAGAAATTACTGTTTGTGCATTTATAATATTCAATGATTTTTGCCATTGAAAAACGTCCAGAAATGATTGAAGCTACTGACTGAACGAAAGGAGCTGGCATCTCACTCTCTTTGAATCTTCTTTATCATGCTAAGAGGAGCAGGAAAAAGCAAAAAATTTCAGAATTGCACCTTGCAATGCGGAGAAATTACTGTTTGTGCATTTACAATATTCATTGATTTTTGCCATTGAAAAACATCCAGAAATGATTGAAGCTACTGACTGAATGAAAGGAGCTGGCATCTCACTCTCTTTGAATCTTCTTTATCATGCTAAGAGGAGCAGGAAAAAGCAAAAAATTTCAGAATTGCACCTTGCAATGCGGAGAAATTACTGTTTGTGCATTTACAATATTCATTGATTTTTGCCATTGAAAAACATCGTTATTCATATACCAGAAATGTTTGAAGCTACTGACTGAATGAAAGGAGCTGACATCTCACTCTCTTTGAATCTTCTTTATCATGCTAAGAGGAGCAGGAAAAAGCAAAAAATTTCAGAATTGCACCTTGCAATGCGGAGAAATTAGTTTGTGCATTTACAATATTCATTGATTTTTGCCATTGAAAAACGTCCAGAAATGATTGAAGCTACTGACTGAATGAAAGGAGCTGGCATCTCACTCTCTTTGAATCTTCTTTATCATGCTAAGAGGAGCAGGAAAAAGCAAAAAATTTCAGAATTGCACCTTGCAATGCGGAGAAATTACTGTTTGTGCATTTACAATATTCATTGATTTTTGCCATTGAAAAACATGTTATTCATATACCAGAAATGTTTGAAGCTACTGACTGAATGAAAGGAGCTGGCACCTCACTCTCTTTGAATCTTCTTTATCATGCTAAGAGGAGCGGGAAAAAGCAAAAAATTTCAGAATTGCACCTTGCAATGCGGAGAAATTACTGTTTGTGCATTTATAATATTCAATGATTTTTGCCATTGAAAAACGTCCAGAAATGATTGAAGCTACTGACTGAACGAAAGGAGCTGGCATCTCACTCTCTTTGAATCTTCTTTATCATGCTAAGAGGAGCAGGAAAAAGCAAAAAATTTCAGAATTGCACCTTGCAATGCGGAGAAATTACTGTTTGTGCATTTACAATATTCATTGATTTTTGCCATTGAAAAACATCATGTTATTCATATACCAGAAATGTTTGAAGCTACTGACTGAATGAAAGGAGCTGACATCTCACTCTCTTTGAATCTTCTTTATCATGCTAAGAGGAGCAGGAAAAAGCAAAAAATTTCAGAATTGCACCTTGCAATGCGGAGAAATTACTGTTTGTGCATTTACAATATTCATTGATTTTTGCCATTGAAAAACATCATGTTATTCATATACCAGAAATGTTTGAAGCTACTGACTGAATGAAAGGAGCTGACATCTCACTCTCTTTGAATCTTCTTTATCATGCTAAGAGGAGCAGGAAAAAGCAAAAAATTTCAGAATTGCACCTTGCAATGCGGAGAAATTACTGTTTGTGCATTTACAATATTCATTGATTTTTGCCATTGAAAAACGTCCAGAAATGATTGAAGCTACTGACTGAATGAAAGGAGCTGGCATCTCACTCTCTTTGAATCTTCTTTATCATGCTAAGAGGAGCAGGAAAAAGCAAAAAATTTCAGAATTGCACCTTGCAATGCGGAGAAATTACTGTTTGTGCATTTACAATATTCATTGATTTTTGCCATTGAAAAACATCATGTTATTCATATACCAGAAATGTTTGAAGCTACTGACTGAATGAAAGGAGCTGGCATCTCACTCTCTTTGAATCTTCTTTATCATGCTAAGAGGAGCAGGAAAAAGCAAAAAATTTCAGAATTGCACCTTGCAATGCGGAGAAATTACTGTTTGTGCATTTACAATATTCATTGATTTTTGCCATTGAAAAACATCCAGAAATGATTGAAGCTACTGACTGAATGAAAGGAGCTGGCATCTCACTCTCTTTGAATCTTCTTTATCATGCTAAGAGGAGCAGGAAAAAGCAAAAAATTTCAGAATTGCACCTTGCAATGCGGAGAAATTACTGTTTGTGCATTTACAATATTCATTGATTTTTGCCATTGAAAAACATCATGTTATTCATATACCAGAAATGTTTGAAGCTACTGACTGAATGAAAGGAGCTGACATCACACTCTCTTTGAATCTTCTTTATCATGCTAAGAGGAGCAGGAAAAAGCAAAAAATTTCAGAATTGCACCTTGCAATGCGGAGAAATTACTGTTTGTGCATTTACAATATTCATTGATTTTTGCCATTGAAAAACATCCAGAAATGATTGAAGCTACTGACTGAATGAAAAGAGCTGGCATCTCACTCTCTTTGAATCTTCTTTATCATGCTAAGAGGAGCAGGAAAAAGCAAAAAATTTCAGAATTGCACCTTGCAATGCGGAGAAATTACTGTTTGTGCATTTACAATATTCATTGATTTTTGCCATTGAAAAACATCATGTTATTCATATACCAGAAATGTTTGAAGCTACTGACTGAATGAAAGGAGCTGGCATCTCACTCTCTTTGAATCTTCTTTATCATGCTAAGAGGAGCAGGAAAAAGCAAAAAATTTCAGAATTGCACCTTGCAATGCGGAGAAATTACTGTTTGTGCATTTACAATATTCATTGATTTTTGCCATTGAAAAACGTCCAGAAATGATTGAAGGTACTGACTGAATGAAAGGAGCTGGCATCTCACTCTCTTTGAATCTTCTTTATCATGCTAAGAGGAGCAGGAAAAAGCAAAAAATTTCAGAATTGCACCTTGCAATGCGGAGAAATTACTGTTTGTGCATTTACAATATTCATTGGTTTTTGCCATTGAAAAATGTCCAGAAATGATTGAAGCTACTGACTGAATGAAAGGAGCTGGCATCTCACTCTCTTTGAATCTTCTTTATCATGCTAAGAGGAGCAGGAAAAAGCAAAAAATTTCAGAATTGCACCTTGCAATGCGGAGAAATTACAGTTTGTGCATTTACAATATTCATTGATTTTTGCCATTGAAAAACATCCAGAAATTATTGAAGCTACTGACTGAATGAAAGGAGCTGGCATCTCACTCTCTTTGAATCTTCTTTATCATGCTAAGAGGAGCAGGAAAAAGCAAAAAATTTCAGAATTGCACCTTGCAATGTGGAGAAATTACTGTTTGTGCATTTACAATATTCATTGATTTTTACCATTGAAAAACGTCCAGAAATGATTGAAGCTACTGACTGAATGAAAGTAGCTGGCATCTCACTCTCTTTGAATCTTCTTTATCATGCTAAGAGGAGCAGGAAAAAGCAAAAAATTTCAGACTTGCACCTTGCAATGCGGAGAAATTACTGTTTGTGCATTTACAATATTCATTGATTTTTGCCATTGAAAAACATCATGTTATTCATATACCAGAAATGTTTGAAGCTACTGACTGAATGAAAGGAGCTGGCATCTCACTCTCTTTGAATCTTCTTTATCATGCTAAGAGGAGCAGGAAAAAGCAAAAAATTTCAGAATTGCACCTTGCAATGCGGAGAAATTACTGTTTGTGCATTTACAATATTCATTGATTTTTGCCATTGAAAAACATCATGTTATTCATATACCAGAAATGTTTGAAGCTACTGACTGAATGAAAGGAGCTGGCATCTCACTCTCTTTGAATCTTCTTTATCATGCTAAGAGGAGCAGGAAAAAGCAAAAAATTTCAGAATTGCACCTTGCAATGTGGAGAAATTACTGTTTGTGCATTTACAATATTCATTGATTTTTACCATTGAAAAACGTCCAGAAATGATTGAAGCTACTGACTGAATGAAAGTAGCTGGCATCTCACTCTCTTTGAATCTTCTTTATCATGCTAAGAGGAGCAGGAAAAAGCAAAAAATTTCAGACTTGCACCTTGCAATGCGGAGAAATTACTGTTTGTGCATTTACAATATTCATTGATTTTTGCCATTGAAAAACATCATGTTATTCATATACCAGAAATGTTTGAAGCTACTGACTGAATGAAAGGAGCTGGCATCTCACTCTCTTTGAATCTTCTTTATCATGCTAAGAGGAGCAGGAAAAAGCAAAAAATTTCAGAATTGCACCTTGCAATGCGGAGAAATTACTGTTTGTGCATTTACAATATTCATTGATTTTTGCCATTGAAAAACATCATGTTATTCATATACCAGAAATGATTGAAGCTACTGACTGAATGAAAGGAGCTGGCATCTCACTCTCTTTGAATCTTCTTTATCATGCTAAGAGGAGCAGGAAAAAGTAAAAAATTTCAGAATTGCACCTTGCAATGCGGAGAAATTACTGTTTGTGCATTTATAATATTCAATGATTTTTGCCATTGAAAAACGTCCAGAAATGATTGAAGCTACTGACTGAACGAAAGGAGCTGGCATCTCACTCTCTTTGAATCTTCTTTATCATGCTAAGAGGAGCAGGAAAAAGCAAAAAATTTCAGAATTGCACCTTGCAATGCGGAGAAATTACTGTTTGTGCATTTACAATATTCATTGATTTTTGCCATTGAAAAACATCCAGAAATGATTGAAGCTACTGACTGAATGAAAGGAGCTGGCATCTCACTCTCTTTGAATCTTCTTTATCATGCTAAGAGGAGCAGGAAAAAGCAAAAAATTTCAGAATTGCACCTTGCAATGCGGAGAAATTACTGTTTGTGCATTTACAATATTCATTGATTTTTGCCATTGAAAAACATCATGTTATTCATATACCAGAAATGTTTGAAGCTACTGACTGAATGAAAGGAGCTGACATCTCACTCTCTTTGAATCTTCTTTATCATGCTAAGAGGAGCAGGAAAAAGCAAAAAATTTCAGAATTGCACCTTGCAATGCGGAGAAATTACTGTTTGTGCATTTACAATATTCATTGATTTTTGCCATTGAAAAACGTCCAGAAATGATTGAAGCTACTGACTGAATGAAAGGAGCTGGCATCTCACTCTCTTTGAATCTTCTTTATCATGCTAAGAGGAGCAGGAAAAAGCAAAAAATTTCAGAATTGCACCTTGCAATGCGGAGAAATTACTGTTTGTGCATTTACAATATTCATTGATTTTTGCCATTGAAAAACATGTTATTCATATACCAGAAATGTTTGAAGCTGCTGACTGAATGAAAGGAGCTGGCACCTCACTCTCTTTGAATCTTCTTTATCATGCTAAGAGGAGCGGGAAAAAGCAAAAAATTTCAGAATTGCACCTTGCAATGCGGAGAAATTACTGTTTGTGCATTTATAATATTCAATGATTTTTGCCATTGAAAAACGTCCAGAAATGATTGAAGCTACTGACTGAACGAAAGGAGCTGGCATCTCACTCTCCTTGAATCTTCTTTATCATGCTAAGAGGAGCAGGAAAAAGCAAAAAATTTCAGAATTGCACCTTGCAATGCGGAGAAATTACTGTTTGTGCATTTACAATATTCATTGATTTTTGCCATTGAAAAACATCCAGAAATGATTGAAGCTACTGACTGAATGAAAGGAGCTGGCATCTCACTCTCTTTGAATCTTCTTTATCATGCTAAGAGGAGCAGGAAAAAGCAAAAAATTTCAGAATTGCACCTTGCAATGCGGAGAAATTACTATTTGTGCATTTACAATATTCATTGATTTTTGCCATTGAAAAACATCATGTTATTCATGTACCAGAAATGTTTGAAGCTACTGACTGAATGAAAGGAGCTGACATCTCACTCTCTTTGAATCTTCTTTATCATGCTAAGAGGAGCAGGAAAAAGCAAAAAATTTCAGAATTGCACCTTGCAATGCGGAGAAATTACTGTTTGTGCATTTACAATATTCATTGATTTTTGCCATTGAAAAACGTCCAGAAATGATTGAAGCTACTGACTGAATGAAAGGAGCTGGCATCTCACTCTCTTTGAATCTTCTTTATCATGCTAAGAGGAGCAGGAAAAAGCAAAAAATTTCAGAATTGCACCTTGCAATGCGGAGAAATTACTGTTTGTGCATTTACAATATTCATTGATTTTTGCCATTGAAAAACATGTTATTCATATACCAGAAATGTTTGAAGCTACTGACTGAATGAAAGGAGCTGGCACCTCACTCTCTTTGAATCTTCTTTATCATGCTCAGAGGAGCGGGAAAAAGCAAAAAATTTCAGAATTGCACCTTGCAATGCGGAGAAATTACTGTTTGTGCATTTACAATATTCATTGATTTTTGCCATTGAAAAACGTCCAGAAATGATTGAAGGTACTGACTGAATGAAAGGAGCTGGCATCTCACTCTCTTTGAATCTTCTTTATCATGCTAAGAGGAGCAGGAAAAAGCAAAAAATTTCAGAATTGCACCTTGCAATGCGGAGAAATTACTGTTTGTGCATTTACAATATTCATTGGTTTTTGCCATTGAAAAACGTCCAGAAATGATTGAAGCTACTGACTGAATGAAAGGAGCTGGCATCTCACTCTTTGAATCTTCTTTATCATGCTAAGAGGAGCAGGAAAAAGCAAAAAATTTCAGAATTGCACCTTGCAATGCGGAGAAATTACAGTTTGTGCATTTACAATATTCATTGATTTTTGCCATTGAAAAACATCCAGAAATGATTGAAGCTACTGACTGAATGAAAGGAGCTGGCATCTCACTCTCTTTGAATCTTCTTTATCATGCTAAGAGGAGCAGGAAAAAGCAAAAAATTTCAGAATTGCACCTTGCAATGCGGAGAAATTACTGTTTGTGCATTTACAATATTCATTGATTTTTGCCATTGAAAAACATCATGTTATTCATATACCAGAAATGTTTGAAGCTACTGACTGAATGAAAGGAGCTGACATCACACTCTCTTTGAATCTTCTTTATCATGCTAAGAGGAGCAGGAAAAAGCAAAAAATTTCAGAATTGCACCTTGCAATGCGGAGAAATTACTGTTTGTGCATTTACAATATTCATTGATTTTTGCCATTGAAAAACATCCAGAAATGATTGAAGCTACTGACTGAATGAAAAGAGCTGGCATCTCACTCTCTTTGAATCTTCTTTATCATGCTAAGAGGAGCAGGAAAAAGCAAAAAATTTCAGAATTGCACCTTGCAATGCGGAGAAATTACTGTTTGTGCATTTACAATATTCATTGATTTTTGCCATTGAAAAACATCATGTTATTCATATACCAGAAATGTTTGAAGCTACTGACTGAATGAAAGGAGCTGGCATCTCACTCTCTTTGAATCTTCTTTATCATGCTAAGAGGAGCAGGAAAAAGCAAAAAATTTCAGAATTGCACCTTGCAATGCGGAGAAATTACTGTTTGTGCATTTACAATATTCATTGATTTTTGCCATTGAAAAACGTCCAGAAATGATTGAAGGTACTGACTGAATGAAAGGAGCTGGCATCTCACTCTCTTTGAATCTTCTTTATCATGCTAAGAGGAGCAGGAAAAAGCAAAAAATTTCAGAATTGCACCTTGCAATGCGGAGAAATTACTGTTTGTGCATTTACAATATTCATTGGTTTTTGCCATTGAAAAATGTCCAGAAATGATTGAAGCTACTGACTGAATGAAAGGAGCTGGCATCTCACTCTCTTTGAATCTTCTTTATCATGCTAAGAGGAGCAGGAAAAAGCAAAAAATTTCAGAATTGCACCTTGCAATGTGGAGAAATTACTGTTTGTGCATTTACAATATTCATTGATTTTTACCATTGAAAAACGTCCAGAAATGATTGAAGCTACTGACTGAATGAAAGTAGCTGGCATCTCACTCTCTTTGAATCTTCTTTATCATGCTAAGAGGAGCAGGAAAAAGCAAAAAATTTCAGACTTGCACCTTGCAATGCGGAGAAATTACTGTTTGTGCATTTACAATATTCATTGATTTTTGCCATTGAAAAACATCATGTTATTCATATACCAGAAATGTTTGAAGCTACTGACTGAATGAAAGGAGCTGGCATCTCACTCTCTTTGAATCTTCTTTATCATGCTAAGAGGAGCAGGAAAAAGCAAAAAATTTCAGAATTGCACCTTGCAATGCGGAGAAATTACTGTTTGTGCATTTACAATATTCATTGATTTTTGCCATTGAAAAACATCATGTTATTCATATACCAGAAATGTTTGAAGCTACTGACTGAATGAAAGGAGCTGGCATCTCACTCTCTTTGAATCTTCTTTATCATGCTAAGAGGAGCAGGAAAAAGCAAAAAATTTCAGAATTGCACCTTGCAATGTGGAGAAATTACTGTTTGTGCATTTACAATATTCATTGATTTTTACCATTGAAAAACGTCCAGAAATGATTGAAGCTACTGACTGAATGAAAGTAGCTGGCATCTCACTCTCTTTGAATCTTCTTTATCATGCTAAGAGGAGCAGGAAAAAGCAAAAAATTTCAGACTTGCACCTTGCAATGCGGAGAAATTACTGTTTGTGCATTTACAATATTCATTGATTTTTGCCATTGAAAAACATCATGTTATTCATATACCAGAAATGTTTGAAGCTACTGACTGAATGAAAGGAGCTGGCATCT
>NW_027370947.1:0-31992 GCF_046119375.1 Phyllobates terribilis | reverse complement strand
TGAAGCTACTGACTGAATGAAAGGAGCTGGCATCTCACTCTCTTTGAATCTTCTTTATCATGCTAGGATTAGCAGGAAAAAGCAAAAAATTTCAGAATTGCACCTTGCAATGTGGAGATATTACTGTTTGTGCATTTACAATATTCATTGATTTTTGCCATTGAAAAACATGTTTTTCATATACCAGAAATGTTTGAAGCTACTGACTGAATGAAAGGAGCTGGCATCTCACTCTCTTTGAATCTTCTTTATCATGCTAGGATTAGCAGGAAAAAGCAAAAAATTTCAGAATTGCACCTTGCAATGTGGAGATATTACTGTTTGTGCATTTACAATATTCATTGATTTTTGCCATTGAAAAACATGTTTTTCATATACCAGAAATGTTTGAAGCTACTGACTGAATGAAAGGAGCTGGCATCTCCCTCTCTTTGAATCTTCTTTATCATGCTAGGATTAACAGGAAAAAGCAAAAAATTTCAGAATTGCACCTTGCAATGTGGAGATATTACTGTTTGTGCATTTACAATATTCATTGATTTTTGCCATTGAAAAACGTCCAGAAATGTTTGAAGCTACTGACTGAATGAAAGGAGCTGGCATCTCACTCTCTTTGAATCTTCTTTATCATGCTAGGATTAGCAGGAAAAAGCAAAAAATTTCAGAATTGCACCTTGCAATGTGGAGATATTACTGTTTGTGCATTTACAATATTCATTGATTTTTGCCATTGAAAAACATGTTATTCATATACCAGAAATGTTTGAAGCTACTGACTGAATGAAAGGAGCTGGCATCTCACTCTCTTTGAATCTTCTTTATCATGCTAGGATTAACAGGAAAAAGCAAAAAATTTCAGAATTGCACCTTGCAATGTGGAGATATTACTGTTTGTGCATTTACAATATTCATTGATTTTTGCCATTGAAAAACGTCCAGAAATGTTTGAAGCTACTGACTGAATGAAAGGAGCTGGCATCTCACTCTCTTTGAATCTTCTTTATCATGCTAGGATTAGCAGGAAAAAGCAAAAAATTTCAGAATTGCACCTTGCAATGTGGAGATATTACTGTTTGTGCATTTACAATATTCATTGATTTTTGCCATTGAAAAACATGTTTTTCATATACCAGAAATGTTTGAAGCTACTGACTGAATGAAAGGAGCTGGCATCTCACTCTCTTTGAATCTTCTTTATCATGCTAGGATTAGCAGGAAAAAGCAAAAAATTTCAGAATTGCACCTTGCAATGTGGAGATATTACTGTTTGTGCATTTACAATATTCATTGATTTTTGCCATTGAAAAACATGTTTTTCATATACCAGAAATGTTTGAAGCTACTGACTGAATGAAAGGAGCTGGCATCTCACTCTCTTGGAATCTTCTTTATCATGCTAGGATTAACAGGAAAAAGCAAAAAATTTCAGAATTGCACCTTGCAATGTGGAGATATTACTGTTTGTGCATTTACAATATTCATTGATTTTTGCCATTGAAAAACGTCCAGAAATGTTTGAAGCTACTGACTGAATGAAAGGAGCTGGCATCTCACTCTCTTTGAATCTTCTTTATCATGCTAGGATTAACAGGAAAAAGCAAAAAATTTCAGAATTGCACCTTGCAATGTGGAGATATTACTGTTTGTGCATTTACAATATTCATTGATTTTTGCCATTGAAAAACATGTTTTTCATATACCAGAAATGTTTGAAGCTACTGACTGAATGAAAGGAGCTGGCATCTCACTCTCTTTGAATCTTCTTTATCATGCTAGGATTAGCAGGAAAAAGCAAAAAATTTCAGAATTGCACCTTGCAATGTGGAGATATTACTGTTTGTGCATTTACAATATTCATTGATTTTTGCCATTGAAAAACATGTTTTTCATATACCAGAAATGTTTGAAGCTACTGACTGAATGAAAGGAGCTGGCATCTCACTCTCTTTGAATCTTCTTTATCATGCTAGGATTAGCAGGAAAAAGCAAAAAATTTCAGAATTGCACCTTGCAATGTGGAGATATTACTGTTTGTGCATTTACAATATTCATTGATTTTTGCCATTGAAAAACATGTTTTTCATATACCAGAAATGTTTGAAGCTACTGACTGAATGAAAGGAGCTGGCATCTCACTCTCTTTGAATCTTCTTTATCATGCTAGGATTAGCAGGAAAAAGCAAAAAATTTCAGAAATGCACCTTGCAATGTGGAGATATTACTGTTTGTGCATTTACAATATTCATTGATTTTTGCATTGAAAAACATGTTTTTCATATACCAGAAATGTTTGAAGCTACTGACTGAATGAAAGGAGCTGGCATCTCACTCTCTTTGAATCTTCTTTATCATGCTAGGATTAACAGGAAAAAGCAAAAAATTTCAGAATTGCACCTTGCAATGTGGAGATATTACTGTTTGTGCATTTACAATATTCATTGATTTTTGCCATTGAAAAACAGTCCAGAAATGTTTGAAGCTACTGACTGAATGAAAGGAGCTGGCATCTCACTCTCTTTGAATCTTCTTTATCATGCTAGGATTAGCAGGAAAAAGCAAAAAATTTCAGAATTGCACCTTGCAATGTGGAGATATTACTGTTTGTGCATTTACAATATTCATTGATTTTTGCCATTGAAAAACATGTTTTTCATATACCAGAAATGTTTGAAGCTACTGACTGAATGAAAGGAGCTGGCATCTCACTCTCTTTGAATCTTCTTTATCATGCTAGGATTAACAGGAAAAAGCAAAAAATTTCAGAATTGCACCTTGCAATGTGGAGATATTACTGTTTGTGCATTTACAATATTCATTGATTTTTGCCATTGAAAAACATGTTTTTCATATACCAGAAATGTTTGAAGCTACTGACTGAATGAAAGGAGCTGGCATCTCACTCTCTTTGAATCTTCTTTATCATGCTAGGATTAACAGGAAAAAGCAAAAAATTTCAGAATTGCACCTTGCAATGTGGAGATATTACTGTTTGTGCATTTACAATATTCATTGATTTTTGCCATTGAAAAACGTCCAGAAATGTTTGAAGCTACTGACTGAATGAAAGGAGCTGGCATCTCACTCTCTTTGAATCTTCTTTATCATGCTAGGATTAGCAGGAAAAAGCAAAAAATTTCTGAATTGCACCTTGCAATGTGGAGATATTACTGTTTGTGCATTTACAATATTCATTGATTTTTGCCATTGAAAAACATGTTTTTCATATACCAGAAATGTTTGAAGCTACTGACAATGAAAGGAGCTGGCATCTCACTCTCTTTGAATCTTCTTTATCATGCTAGGATTAGCAGGAAAAAGCAAAAAATTTCAGAATTGCACCTTGCAATGTGGAGATATTACTGTTTGTGCATTTACAATATTCATTGATTTTTGCCATTGAAAAACATGTTTTTCATATACCAGAAATGTTTGAAGCTACTGACTGAATGAAAGGAGCTGGCATCTCACTCTCTTGGAATCTTCTTTATCATGCTAGGATTAACAGGAAAAAGCAAAAAATTTCAGAATTGCACCTTGCAATGTGGAGATATTACTGTTTGTGCATTTACAATATTCATTGATTTTTGCCATTGAAAAACGTCCAGAAATGTTTGAAGCTACTGACTGAATGAAAGGAGCTGGCATCTCACTCTCTTTGAATCTTCTTTATCATGCTAGGATTAACAGGAAAAAGCTAAAAATTTCAGAATTGCACCTTGCAATGTGGAGATATTACTGTTTGTGCATTTACAATATTCATTGATTTTTGCCATTGAAAAACATGTTTTTCATATACCAGAAATGTTTGAAGCTACTGACTGAATGAAAGGAGCTGGCATCTCACTCTCTTTGAATCTTCTTTATCATGCTAGGATTAGCAGGAAAAAGCAAAAAATTTCAGAATTGCACCTTGCAATGTGGAGATATTACTGTTTGTGCATTTACAATATTCATTGATTTTTGCCATTGAAAAACATGTTTTTCATATACCAGAAATGTTTGAAGCTACTGACTGAATGAAAGGAGCTGGCATCTCACTCTCTTTGAATCTTCTTTATCATGCTAGGATTAGCAGGAAAAAGCAAAAAATTTCAGAATTGCACCTTGCAATGTGGAGATATTACTGTTTGTGCATTTACAATATTCATTGATTTTTGCCATTGAAAAACATGTTTTTCATATACCAGAAATGTTTGAAGCTACAGACTGAATGAAAGGAGCTGGCATCTCACTCTCTTTGAATCTTCTTTATCATGCTAGGATTAGCAGGAAAAAGCAAAAAATTTCAGAATTGCACCTTGCAATGTGGAGATATTACTGTTTGTGCATTTACAATATTCATTGATTTTCGCCATTGAAAAACATGTTTTTCATATACCAGAAATGTTTGAAGCTACTGACTGAATGAAAGGAGCTGGCATCTCACTCTCTTTGAATCTTCTTTATCATGCTAGGATTAACAGGAAAAAGCAAAAAATTTCAGAATTGCACCTTGCAATGTGGAGATATTACTGTTTGTGCATTTACAATATTCATTGATTTTTGCCATTGAAAAACGTCTAGAAATGTTTGAAGCTACTGACTGAATGAAAGGAGCTGGCATCTCACTCTCTTTGAATCTTCTTTATCATGCTAGGATTAGCAGGAAAAAGCAAAAAATTTCAGAATTGCACCTTGCAATGTGGAGATATTACTGTTTGTGCATTTACAATATTCATTGATTTTTGCCATTGAAAAACATGTTTTTCATATACCAGAAATGTTTGAAGCTACTGACAATGAAAGGAGCTGGCATCTCACTCTCTTTGAATCTTCTTTATCAAGCTAGGATTAGCAGGAAAAAGCAAAAAATTTCAGAATTGCATCTTGCAATGTGGAGATATTACTGTTTGTGCATTTACAATATTCATTGATTTTTGCCATAGAAAAACATGTTTTTCATATACCAGAAATGTTTGAAGCTACTGACTGAATGAAAGGAGCTGGCATCTCACTCTCTTTAAATCTTCTTTATCATGCTAGGATTAACAGGAAAAAGCAAAAAATTTCAGAATTGCACCTTGCAATGTGGAGATATTACTGTTTGTGCATTTACAATATTCATTGATTTTTGCCATTGAAAAACGTCCAGAAATGTTTGAAGCTACTGACTGAATGAAAGGAGCTGGCATCTCACTCTCTTTGAATTTTCTTTATCATGCTAGGATTAGCAGGAAAAAGCAAAAAATTTCAGAATTGCACCTTGCAATGTGGAGATATTACTGTTTGTGCATTTACAATATTCATTGATTTTTGCCATTGAAAAACATCATGTTATTCATATACCAGAAATGTTTGAAGCTACTGACTGAATGAAAGGAGCTGGCATCTCACTCTCTTTGAATCTTCTTTATCATGCTAGGATTAACAGGAAAAAGCAAAAAATTTCAGAATTGCACCTTGCAATGTGGAGATATTACTGTTTGTGCATTTACAATATTCATTGATTTTTGCCATTGAAAAACGTCCAGAAATGTTTGAAGCTACTGACTGAATGAAAGGAGCTGGCATCTCACTCTCTTTGAATCTTCTTTATCATGCTAGGATTAGCAGGAAAAAGCAAAAAATTTCAGAATTGCACCTTGCAATGTGGAGATATTACTGTTTGTGCATTTACAATATTCATTGATTTTTGCCATTGAAAAACATGTTTTTCATATACCAGAAATGTTTGAAGCTACTGACTGAATGAAAGGAGCTGGCATCTCACTCTCTTTGAATATTCTTTATCATGCTAGGATTAGCAGGAAAAAGCAAAAAATTTCAGAATTGCACCTTGCAATGTGGAGATATTACTGTTTGTGCATTTACAATATTCATTGATTTTTGCCATTGAAAAACATGTTTTTCATATACCAGAAATGTTTGAAGCTACTGACTGAATGAAAGGAGCTGGCATCTCACTCTCTTGGAATCTTCTTTATCATGCTAGGATTAACAGGAAAAAGCAAAAAATTTCAGAATTGCACCTTGCAATGTGGAGATTTTACTGTTTGTGCATTTACAATATTCATTGATTTTTGCCATTGAAAAACGTCCAGAAATGTTTGAAGCTACTGACTGAATGAAAGGAGCTGGCATCTCACTCTCTTTGAATCTTCTTTATCATGCTAGGATTAGCAGGAAAAAGCAAAAAATTTCAGAATTGCACCTTGCAATGTGGAGATATTACTGTTTGTGCATTTACAATATTCATTGATTTTTGCCATTGAAAAACATGTTTTTCATATACCAGAAATGTTTGAAGCTACTGACTGAATGAAAGGAGCTGGCATCTCACTCTCTTTGAATCTTCTTTATCATGCTAGGATTAGCAGGAAAAAGCAAAAAATTTCAGAATTGCACCTTGCAATGTGGAGATATTACTGTTTGTGCATTTACAATATTCATTGATTTTTGCCATTGAAAAACATGTTTTTCATATACCAGAAATGTTTGAAGCTACTGACTGAATGAAAGGAGCTGGCATCTCCCTCTCTTTGAATCTTCTTTATCATGCTAGGATTAACAGGAAAAAGCAAAAAATTTCAGAATTGCACCTTGCAATGTGGAGATATTACTGTTTGTGCATTTACAATATTCATTGATTTTTGCCATTGAAAAACGTCCAGAAATGTTTGAAGCTACTGACTGAATGAAAGGAGCTGGCATCTCACTCTCTTTGAATCTTCTTTATCATGCTAGGATTAGCAGGAAAAAGCAAAAAATTTCAGAATTGCACCTTGCAATGTGGAGATATTACTGTTTGTGCATTTACAATATTCATTGATTTTTGCCATTGAAAAACATGTTATTCATATACCAGAAATGTTTGAAGCTACTGACTGAATGAAAGGAGCTGGCATCTCACTCTCTTTGAATCTTCTTTATCATGCTAGGATTAACAGGAAAAAGCAAAAAATTTCAGAATTGCACCTTGCAATGTGGAGATATTACTGTTTGTGCATTTACAATATTCATTGATTTTTGCCATTGAAAAACGTCCAGAAATGTTTGAAGCTACTGACTGAATGAAAGGAGCTGGCATCTCACTCTCTTTGAATCTTCTTTATCATGCTAGGATTAGCAGGAAAAAGCAAAAAATTTCAGAATTGCACCTTGCAATGTGGAGATATTACTGTTTGTGCATTTACAATATTCATTGATTTTTGCCATTGAAAAACATGTTTTTCATATACCAGAAATGTTTGAAGCTACTGACTGAATAAAAGGAGCTGGCATCTCACTCTCTTTGAATCTTCTTTATCATGCTAGGATTAGCAGGAAAAAGCAAAAAATTTCAGAATTGCACCTTGCAATGTGGAGATATTACTGTTTGTGCATTTACAATATTCATTGATTTTTGCCATTGAAAAACATGTTTTTCATATACCAGAAATGTTTGAAGCTACTGACTGAATGAAAGGAGCTGGCATCTCACTCTCTTGGAATCTTCTTTATCATGCTAGGATTAACAGGAAAAAGCAAAAAATTTCAGAATTGCACCTTGCAATGTGGAGATATTACTGTTTGTGCATTTACAATATTCATTGATTTTTGCCATTGAAAAACGTCCAGAAATGTTTGAAGCTACTGACTGAATGAAAGGAGCTGGCATCTCACTCTCTTTGAATCTTCTTTATCATGCTAGGATTAACAGGAAAAAGCAAAAAATTTCAGAATTGCACCTTGCAATGTGGAGATATTACTGTTTGTGCATTTACAATATTCATTGATTTTTGCCATTGAAAAACATGTTTTTCATATACCAGAAATGTTTGAAGCTACTGACTGAATGAAAGGAGCTGGCATCTCACTCTCTTTGAATCTTCTTTATCATGCTAGGATTAGCAGGAAAAAGCAAAAAATTTCAGAATTGCACCTTGCAATGTGGAGATATTACTGTTTGTGCATTTACAATATTCATTGATTTTTGCCATTGAAAAACATGTTTTTCATATACCAGAAATGTTTGAAGCTACTGACTGAATGAAAGGAGCTGGCATCTCACTCTCTTTGAATCTTCTTTATCATGCTAGGATTAGCAGGAAAAAGCAAAAAATTTCAGAATTGCACCTTGCAATGTGGAGATATTACTGTTTGTGCATTTACAATATTCATTGATTTTTGCCATTGAAAAACATGTTTTCATATACCAGAAATGTTTGAAGCTACTGACTGAATGAAAGGAGCTGGCATCTCACTCTCTTTGAATCTTCTTTATCATGCTAGGATTAGCAGGAAAAAGCAAAAAATTTCAGAATTGCACCTTGCAATGTGGAGATATTACTGTTTGTGCATTTACAATATTCATTGATTTTTGCAATTGAAAAACATGTTTTTCATATACCAGAAATGTTTGAAGCTACTGACTGAATGAAAGGAGCTGGCATCTCACTCTCTTTGAATCTTCTTTATCATGCTAGGATTAACAGGAAAAAGCAAAAAATTTCAGAATTGCACCTTGCAATGTGGAGATATTACTGTTTGTGCATTTACAATATTCATTGATTTTTGCCATTGAAAAACGTCCAGAAATGTTTGAAGCTACTGACTGAATGAAAGGAGCTGGCATCTCACTCTCTTTGAATCTTCTTTATCATGCTAGGATTAGCAGGAAAAAGCAAAAAATTTCAGAATTGCACCTTGCAATGTGGAGATATTACTGTTTGTGCATTTACAATATTCATTGATTTTTGCCATTGAAAAACATGTTTTTCATATACCAGAAATGTTTGAAGCTACTGACTGAATGAAAGGAGCTGGCATCTCACTCTCTTTGAATCTTCTTTATCATGCTAGGATTAACAGGAAAAAGCAAAAAATTTCAGAATTGCACCTTGCAATGTGGAGATATTACTGTTTGTGCATTTACAATATTCATTGATTTTTGCCATTGAAAAACATGTTTTTCATATACCAGAAATGTTTGAAGCTACTGACTGAATGAAAGGAGCTGGCATCTCACTCTCTTTGAATCTTCTTTATCATGCTAGGATTAACAGGAAAAAGCAAAAAATTTCAGAATTGCACCTTGCAATGTGGAGATATTACTGTTTGTGCATTTACAATATTCATTGATTTTTGCCATTGAAAAACCATGTTTTTCAATATACCCAGAAATGTTTGAAGCTACTGACTGAATGAAAGGAGCTGGCATCTCACTCTCTTTGAATCTTCTTTATCATGCTAGGATTAGCAGGAAAAAGCAAAAAATTTCTGAATTGCACCTTGCAATGTGGAGATATTACTGTTTGTGCATTTACAATATTCATTGATTTTTGCCATTGAAAAACATGTTTTTCATATACCAGAAATGTTTGAAGCTACTGACAATGAAAGGAGCTGGCATCTCACTCTCTTTGAATCTTCTTTATCATGCTAGGATTAGCAGGAAAAAGCAAAAAATTTCAGAATTGCACCTTGCAATGTGGAGATATTACTGTTTGTGCATTTACAATATTCATTGATTTTTGCCATTGAAAAACATGTTTTTCATATACCAGAAATGTTTGAAGCTACTGACTGAATGAAAGGAGCTGGCATCTCACTCTCTTTAAATCTTCTTTATCATGCTAGGATTAACAGGAAAAAGCAAAAAATTTCAGAATTGGAGATATTACTGTTTGTGCATTTACAATATTCATTGATTTTTGCCATTGAAAAACGTCCAGAAATGTTTGAAGCTACTGACTGAATGAAAGGAGCTGGCATCTCACTCTCTTTGAATCTTCTTTATCATGCTAGGATTAGCAGGAAAAAGCAAAAAATTTCAGAATTGCACCTTGCAATGTGGAGATATTACTGTTTGTGCATTTACAATATTCATTGATTTTTGCCATTGAAAAACATCATGTTATTCATATACCAGAAATGTTTGAAGCTACTGACTGAATGAAAGGAGCTGGCATCTCACTCTCTTTGAATCTTCTTTATCATGCTAGGATTAACAGGAAAAAGCAAAAAATTTCAGAATTGCACCTTGCAATGTGGAGATATTACTGTTTGTGCATTTACAATATTCATTGATTTTTGCCATTGAAAAACGTCCAGAAATGTTTGAAGCTACTGACTGAATGAAAGGAGCTGGCATCTCACTCTCTTTGAATCTTCTTTATCATGCTAGGATTAGCAGGAAAAAGCAAAAAATTTCAGAATTGCACCTTGCAATGTGGAGATATTACTGTTTGTGCATTTACAATATTCATTGATTTTTGCCATTGAAAAACATGTTTTTCATATACCAGAAAAGTTTGAAGCTACTGACTGAATGAAAGGAGCTGGCATCTCACTCTCTTGGAATCTTCTTTATCATGCTAGGATTAACAGGAAAAAGCAAAAAATTTCAGAATTGCACCTTGCAATGTGGAGATATTACTGTTTGTGCATTTACAATATTCATTGATTTTTGCCATTGAAAAACGTCCAGAAATGTTTGAAGCTACTGACTGAATGAAAGGAGCTGGCATCTCACTCTCTTTGAATCTTCTTTATCATGCTAGGATTAACAGGAAAAAGCTAAAAATTTCAGAATTGCACCTTGCAGTGTGGAGATATTACTGTTTGTGCATTTACAATATTCATTGATTTTTGCCATTGAAAAACATGTTTTTCATATACCAGAAATGTTTGAAGCTACTGACTGAATGAAAGGAGCTGGCATCTCACTCTCTTTGAATCTTCTTTATCATGCTAGGATTAGCAGGAAAAAGCAAAAAATTTCAGAATTGCACCTTGCAATGTGGAGATATTACTGTTTGTGCATTTACAATATTCATTGATTTTTGCCATTGAAAAACATGTTTTTCATATACCAGAAATGTTTGAAGCTACTGACTGAATGAAAGGAGCTGGCATCTCACTCTCTTTGAATCTTCTTTATCATGCTAGGATTAACAGGAAAAAGCAAAAAATTTCAGAATTGCACCTTGCAATGTGGAGATATTACTGTTTGTGCATTTACAATATTCATTGATTTTTGCCATTGAAAAACGTCCAGAAATGTTTGAAGCTACTGACTGAATGAAAGGAGCTGGCATCTCACTCTCTTTGAATCTTCTTTATCATGCTAGGATTAGCAGGAAAAAGCAAAAAATTTCAGAATTGCACCTTGCAATGTGGAGATATTACTGTTTGTGCATTTACAATATTCATTGATTTTTGCCATTGAAAAACATGTTTTTCATATACCAGAAATGTTTGAAGCTACTGACTGAATGAAAGGAGCTGGCATCTCACTCTCTTTGAATCTTCTTTATCATGCTAGGATTAGCAGGAAAAAGCAAAAAATTTCAGAATTGCACCTTGCAATGTGGAGATATTACTGTTTGTGCATTTACAATATTCATTGATTTTTGCCATTGAAAAACATGTTTTTCATATACCAGAAATGTTTGAAGCTACTGACTGAATGAAAGGAGCTGGCATCTCACTCTCTTGGAATCTTCTTTATCATGCTAGGATTAACAGGAAAAAGCAAAAAATTTCAGAATTGCACCTTGCAATGTGGAGATATTACTGTTTGTGCATTTACAATATTCATTGATTTTTGCCATTGAAAAACGTCCAGAAATGTTTGAAGCTACTGACTGAATGAAAGGAGCTGGCATCTCACTCTCTTTGAATCTTCTTTATCATGCTAGGATTAACAGGAAAAAGCTAAAAATTTCAGAATTGCACCTTGCAATGTGGAGATATTACTGTTTGTGCATTTACAATATTCATTGATTTTTGCCATTGAAAAACATGTTTTTCATATACCAGAAATGTTTGAAGCTACTGACTGAATGAAAGGAGCTGGCATCTCACTCTCTTTGAATCTTCTTTATCATGCTAGGATTAGCAGGAAAAAGCAAAAAATTTCAGAATTGCACCTTGCAATGTGGAGATATTACTGTTTGTGCATTTACAATATTCATTGATTTTTGCCATTGAAAAACATGTTTTTCATATACCAGAAATGTTTGAAGCTACTGACTGAATGAAAGGAGCTGGCATCTCACTCTCTTTGAATCTTCTTTATCATGCTAGGATTAGCAGGAAAAAGCAAAAAATTTCAGAATTGCACCTTGCAATGTGGAGATATTACTGTTTGTGCATTTACAATATTCATTGATTTTTGCCATTGAAAAACATGTTTTTCATATACCAGAAATGTTTGAAGCTACTGACTGAATGAAAGGAGCTGGCATCTCCCTCTCTTTGAATCTTCTTTATCATGCTAGGATTAACAGGAAAAAGCAAAAAATTTCAGAATTGCACCTTGCAATGTGGAGATATTACTGTTTGTGCATTTACAATATTCATTGATTTTTGCCATTGAAAAACGTCCAGAAATGTTTGAAGCTACTGACTGAATGAAAGGAGCTGGCATCTCACTCTCTTTGAATCTTCTTTATCATGCTAGGATTAGCAGGAAAAAGCAAAAAATTTCAGAATTGCACCTTGCAATGTGGAGATATTACTGTTTGTGCATTTACAATATTCATTGATTTTTGCCATTGAAAAACATCATGTTATTCATATACCAGAAATGTTTGAAGCTACTGACTGAATGAAAGGAGCTGGCATCTCACTCTCTTTGAATCTTCTTTATCATGCTAGGATTAACAGGAAAAAGCAAAAAATTTCAGAATTGCACCTTGCAATGTGGAGATATTACTGTTTGTGCATTTACAATATTCATTGATTTTTGCCATTGAAAAACGTCCAGAAATGTTTGAAGCTACTGACTGAATGAAAGGAGCTGGCATCTCACTCTCTTTGAATCTTCTTTATCATGCTAGGATTAGCAGGAAAAAGCAAAAAATTTCAGAATTGCACCTTGCAATGTGGAGATATTACTGTTTGTGCATTTACAATATTCATTGATTTTTGCCATTGAAAAACATGTTTTTCATATACCAGAAATGTTTGAAGCTACTGACTGAATGAAAGGAGCTGGCATCTCACTCTCTTTGAATCTTCTTTATCATGCTAGGATTAGCAGGAAAAAGCAAAAAATTTCAGAATTGCACCTTGCAATGTGGAGATATTACTGTTTGTGCATTTACAATATTCATTGATTTTTGCCATTGAAAAACATGTTTTTCATATACCAGAAATGTTTGAAGCTACTGACTGAATGAAAGGAGCTGGCATCTCACTCTCTTTGAATCTTCTTTATCATGCTAGGATTAGCAGGAAAAAGCAAAAAATTTCAGAATTGCACCTTGCAATGTGGAGATATTACTGTTTGTGCATTTACAATATTCATTGATTTTTGCCATTGAAAAACATGTTTTTCATATACCAGAAATGTTTGAAGCTACTGACTGAATGAAAGGAGCTGGCATCTCCCTCTCTTTGAATCTTCTTTATCATGCTAGGATTAACAGGAAAAAGCAAAAAATTTCAGAATTGCACCTTGCAATGTGGAGATATTACTGTTTGTGCATTTACAATATTCATTGATTTTTGCCATTGAAAAACGTCCAGAAATGTTTGAAGCTACTGACTGAATGAAAGGAGCTGGCATCTCACTCTCTTTGAATCTTCTTTATCATGCTAGGATTAGCAGGAAAAAGCAAAAAATTTCAGAATTGCACCTTGCAATGTGGAGTTATTACTGTTTGTGCATTTACAATATTCATTGATTTTTGCCATTGAAAAACATGTTTTTCATATACCAGAAATGTTTGAAGCTACTGACTGAATGAAAGGAGCTGGCATCTCACTCTCTTTGAATCTTCTTTATCATGCTAGGATTAGCAGGAAAAAGCAAAAAATTTCAGAATTGCACCTTGCAATGTGGAGATATTACTGTTTGTGCATTTACAATATTCATTGATTTTTGCCATTGAAAAACATGTTTTTCATATACCAGAAATGTTTGAAGCTACTGACTGAATGAAAGGAGCTGGCATCTCACTCTCTTGGAATCTTCTTTATCATGCTAGGATTAACAGGAAAAAGCAAAAAATTTCAGAATTGCACCTTGCAATGTGGAGATATTACTGTTTGTGCATTTACAATATTCATTGATTTTTGCCATTGAAAAACGTCCAGAAATGTTTGAAGCTACTGACTGAATGAAAGGAGCTGGCATCTCACTCTCTTTGAATCTTCTTTATCATGCTAGGATTAACAGGAAAAAGCTAAAAATTTCAGAATTGCACCTTGCAATGTGGAGATATTACTGTTTGTGCATTTACAATATTCATTGATTTTTGCCATTGAAAAACATGTTTTTCATATACCAGAAATGTTTGAAGCTACTGACTGAATGAAAGGAGCTGGCATCTCACTCTCTTTGAATCTTCTTTATCATGCTAGGATTAGCAGGAAAAAGCAAAAAATTTCAGAATTGCACCTTGCAATGTGGAGATATTACTGTTTGTGCATTTACAATATTCATTGATTTTTGCCATTGAAAAACATGTTTTTCATATACCAGAAATGTTTGAAGCTACTGACTGAATGAAAGGAGCTGGCATCTCACTCTCTTTGAATCTTCTTTATCATGCTAGGATTAGCAGGAAAAAGCAAAAAATTTCAGAATTGCACCTTGCAATGTGGAGATATTACTGTTTGTGCATTTACAATATTCATTGATTTTTGCCATTGAAAAACATGTTTTTCATATACCAGAAATGTTTGAAGCTACTGACTGAATGAAAGGATCTGGCATCTCCCTCTCTTTGAATCTTCTTTATCATGCTAGGATTAACAGGAAAAAGCAAAAAATTTCAGAATTGCACCTTGCAATGTGGAGATATTACTGTTTGTGCATTTACAATATTCATTGATTTTTGCCATTGAAAAACGTCCAGAAATGTTTGAAGCTACTGACTGAATGAAAGGAGCTGGCATCTCACTCTCTTTGAATCTTCTTTATCATGCTAGGATTAGCAGGAAAAAGCAAAAAATTTCAGAATTGCACCTTGCAATGTGGAGATATTACTGTTTGTGCATTTACAATATTCATTGATTTTTGCCATTGAAAAACATCATGTTATTCATATACCAGAAATGTTTGAAGCTACTGACTGAATGAAAGGAGCTGGCATCTCACTCTCTTTGAATCTTCTTTATCATGCTAGGATTAACAGGAAAAAGCAAAAAATTTCAGAATTGCACCTTGCAATGTGGAGATATTACTGTTTGTGCATTTACAATATTCATTGATTTTTGCCATTGAAAAACGTCCAGAAATGTTTGAAGCTACTGACTGAATGAAAAGAGCTGGCATCTCACTCTCTTTGAATCTTCTTTATCATGCTAGGATTAGCAGGAAAAAGCAAAAAATTTCAGAATTGCACCTTGCAATGTGGAGATATTATTGTTTGTGCATTTACAATATTCATTGATTTTTGCCATTGAAAAACATCATGTTATTCATATACCAGAAATGTTTGAAGCTACTGACTGAATGAAAGGAGCTGGCATCTCACTCTCTTTCAATCTTCTTTATCATGCTAGGATTAACAGGAAAAAGCAAAAAATTTCAGAATTGCACCTTGCAATGTGGAGATATTACTGTTTGTGCATTTACAATATTCATTGATTTTTGCCATTGAAAAACGTCCAGAAATGTTTGAAGCTACTGACTGAATGAAAGGAGCTGGCATCTCACTCTCTTTGAATCTTCTTTATCATGCTAGGATTAGCAGGAAAAAGCAAAAAATTTCAGAATTGCACCTTGCAATGTGGAGATATTACTGTTTGTGCATTTACAATATTCATTGATTTTTGCCATTGAAAAACATGTTTTTCATATACCAGAAATGTTTGAAGCTACTGACTGAATGAAAGGAGCTGGCATCTCACTCTCTTTGAATCTTCTTTATCATGCTAGGATTAGCAGGAAAAAGCAAAAAATTTCAGAATTGCACCTTGCAATGTGGAGATATTACTGTTTGTGCATTTACAATATTCATTGATTTTTGCCATTGAAAAACATGTTTTTCATATACCAGAAATGTTTGAAGCTACTGACTGAATGAAAGGAGCTGGCATCTCACTCTCTTGGAATCTTCTTTATCATGCTAGGATTAACAGGAAAAAGCAAAAAATTTCAGAATTGCACCTTGCAATGTGGAGATATTACTGTTTGTGCATTTACAATATTCATTGATTTTTGCCATTGAAAAACGTCCAGAAATGTTTGAAGCTACTGACTGAATGAAAGGAGCTGGCATCTCACTCTCTTTGAATCTTCTTTATCATGCTAGGATTAACAGGAAAAAGCTAAAAATTTCAGAATTGCACCTTGCAGTGTGGAGATATTACTGTTTGTGCATTTACAATATTCATTGATTTTTGCCATTGAAAAACATGTTTTTCATATACCAGAAATGTTTGAAGCTACTGACTGAATGAAAGGAGCTGGCATCTCACTCTCTTTGAATCTTCTTTATCATGCTAGGATTAGCAGGAAAAAGCAAAAAATTTCAGAATTGCACCTTGCAATGTGGAGATATTACTGTTTGTGCATTTACAATATTCATTGATTTTTGCCATTGAAAAACATGTTTTTCATATACCAGAAATGTTTGAAGCTACTGACTGAATGAAAGGAGCTGGCATCTCACTCTCTTTGAATCTTCTTTATCATGCTAGGATTAGCAGGAAAAAGCAAAAAATTTCAGAATTGCACCTTGCAATGTGGAGATATTACTGTTTGTGCATTTACAATATTCATTGATTTTTGCCATTGAAAAACATGTTTTTCATATACCAGAAATGTTTGAAGCTACTGACTGAATGAAAGGAGCTGGCATCTCCCTCTCTTTGAATCTTCTTTATCATGCTAGGATTAACAGGAAAAAGCAAAAAATTTCAGAATTGCACCTTGCAATGTGGAGATATTACTGTTTGTGCATTTACAATATTCATTGATTTTTGCCATTGAAAAACGTCCAGAAATGTTTGAAGCTACTGACTGAATGAAAGGAGCTGGCATCTCACTCTCTTTGAATCTTCTTAATCATGCTAGGATTAGCAGGAAAAAGCAAAAAATTTCAGAATTGCACCTTGCAATGTGGAGATATTACTGTTTGTGCATTTACAATATTCATTCATTTTTGCCATTGAAAAACATGTTTTTCATATACCAGAAATGTTTGAAGCTACTGACTGAATGAAAGGAGCTGGCATCTCACTCTCTTTGAATCTTTTTTATCATGCTAGGATTAGCAGGAAAAAGCAAAAAATTTCAGAATTGCACCTTGCAATGTGGAGATATTACTGTTTGTGCATTTACAATATTCATTGATTTTTGCCATTGAAAAACATGTTTTTCATATGCCAGAAATGTTTGAAGCTACTGACTGAATGAAAGGAGCTGGCATCTCACTCTCTTTGAATCTTCTTTATCATGCTAGGATTAACAGGAAAAAGCTAAAAATTTCAGAATTGCACCTTGCAGTGTGGAGATATTACTGTTTGTGCATTTACAATATTCATTGATTTTTGCCATTGAAAAACATGTTTTTCATATACCAGAAATGTTTGAAGCTACTGACTGAATGAAAGGAGCTGGCATCTCACTCTCTTTGAATCTTCTTTATCATGCTAGGATTAGCAGGAAAAAGCAAAAAATTTCAGAATTGCACCTTGCAATGTGGAGATATTACTGTTTGTGCATTTACAATATTCATTGATTTTTGCCATTGAAAAACATGTTTTTCATATACCAGAAATGTTTGAAGCTACTGACTGAATGAAAGGAGCTGGCATCTCACTCTCTTTGAATCTTCTTTATCATGCTAGGATTAGCAGGAAAAAGCAAAAAATTTCAGAATTGCACCTTGCAATGTGGAGATATTACTGTTTGTGCATTTACAATATTCATTGATTTTTGCCATTGAAAAACATGTTTTTCATATACCAGAAATGTTTGAAGCTACTGACTGAATGAAAGGAGCTGGCATCTCCCTCTCTTTGAATCTTCTTTATCATGCTAGGATTAACAGGAAAAAGCAAAAAATTTCAGAATTGCACCTTGCAATGTGGAGATATTACTGTTTGTGCATTTACAATATTCATTGATTTTTGCCATTGAAAAACGTCCAGAAATGTTTGAAGCTACTGACTGAATGAAAGGAGCTGGCATCTCACTCTCTTTGAATCTTCTTTATCATGCTAGGATTAGCAGGAAAAAGCAAAAAATTTCAGAATTGCACCTTGCAATGTGGAGATATTACTGTTTGTGCATTTACAATATTCATTGATTTTTGCCATTGAAAAACATCATGTTATTCATATACCAGAAATGTTTGAAGCTACTGACTGAATGAAAGGAGCTGGCATCTCACTCTCTTTGAATCTTCTTTATCATGCTAGGATTAACAGGAAAAAGCAAAAAATTTCAGAATTGCACCTTGCAATGTGGAGATATTACTGTTTGTGCATTTACAATATTCATTGATTTTTGCCATTGAAAAACGTCCAGAAATGTTTGAAGCTACTGACTGAATGAAAAGAGCTGGCATCTCACTCTCTTTGAATCTTCTTTATCATGCTAGGATTAGCAGGAAAAAGCAAAAAATTTCAGAATTGCACCTTGCAATGTGGAGATATTATTGTTTGTGCATTTACAATATTCATTGATTTTTGCCATTGAAAAACATCATGTTATTCATATACCAGAAATGTTTGAAGCTACTGACTGAATGAAAGGAGCTGGCATCTCACTCTCTTTCAATCTTCTTTATCATGCTAGGATTAACAGGAAAAAGCAAAAAATTTCAGAATTGCACCTTGCAATGTGGAGATATTACTGTTTGTGCATTTACAATATTCATTGATTTTTGCCATTGAAAAACGTCCAGAAATGTTTGAAGCTACTGACTGAATGAAAGGAGCTGGCATCTCACTCTCTTTGAATCTTCTTTATCATGCTAGGATTAGCAGGAAAAAGCAAAAAATTTCAGAATTGCACCTTGCAATGTGGAGATATTACTGTTTGTGCATTTACAATATTCATTGATTTTTGCCATTGAAAAACATGTTTTTCATATACCAGAAATGTTTGAAGCTACTGACTGAATGAAAGGAGCTGGCATCTCACTCTCTTTGAATCTTCTTTATCATGCTAGGATTAGCAGGAAAAAGCAAAAAATTTCAGAATTGCACCTTGCAATGTGGAGATATTACTGTTTGTGCATTTACAATATTCATTGATTTTTGCCATTGAAAAACATGTTTTTCATATACCAGAAATGTTTGAAGCTACTGACTGAATGAAAGGAGCTGGCATCTCACTCTCTTGGTATCTTCTTTATCATGCTAGGATTAACAGGAAAAAGCAAAAAATTTCAGAATTGCACCTTGCAATGTGGAGATATTACTGTTTGTGCATTTACAATATTCATTGATTTTTGCCATTGAAAAACGTCCAGAAATGTTTGAAGCTACTGACTGAATGAAAGGAGCTGGCATCTCAATCTCTTTGAATCTTCTTTATCATGCTAGGATTAACAGGAAAAAGCTAAAAATTTCAGAATTGCACCTTGCAGTGTGGAGATATTACTGTTTGTGCATTTACAATATTCATTGATTTTTGCCATTGAAAAACATGTTTTTCATATACCAGAAATGTTTGAAGCTACTGACTGAATGAAAGGAGCTGGCATCTCACTCTCTTTGAATCTTCTTTATCATGCTAGGATTAGCAGGAAAAAGCAAAAAATTTCAGAATTGCACCTTGCAATGTGGAGATATTACTGTTTGTGCATTTACAATATTCATTGATTTTTGCCATTGAAAAACATGTTTTTCATATACCAGAAATGTTTGAAGCTACTGACTGAATGAAAGGAGCTGGCATCTCACTCTCTTTGAATCTTCTTTATCATGCTAGGATTAGCAGGAAAAAGCAAAAAATTTCAGAATTGCACCTTGCAATGTGGAGATATTACTGTTTGTGCATTTACAATATTCATTGATTTTTGCCATTGAAAAACATGTTTTTCATATACCAGAAATGTTTGAAGCTACTGACTGAATGAAAGGAGCTGGCATCTCCCTCTCTTTGAATCTTCTTTATCATGCTAGGATTAACAGGAAAAAGCAAAAAATTTCAGAATTGCACCTTGCAATGTGGAGATATTACTGTTTGTGCATTTACAATATTCATTGATTTTTGCCATTGAAAAACGTCCAGAAATGTTTGAAGCTACTGACTGAATGAAAGGAGCTGGCATCTCACTCTCTTTGAATCTTCTTTATCATGCTAGGATTAGCAGGAAAAAGCAAAAAATTTCAGAATTGCACCTTGCAATGTGGAGATATTACTGTTTGTGCATTTACAATATTCATTCATTTTTGCCATTGAAAAACATGTTTTTCATATACCAGAAATGTTTGAAGCTACTGACTGAATGAAAGGAGCTGGCATCTCACTCTCTTTGAATCTTTTTTATCATGCTAGGATTAGCAGGAAAAAGCAAAAAATTTCAGAATTGCACCTTGCAATGTGGAGATATTACTGTTTGTGCATTTACAATATTCATTGATTTTTGCCATTGAAAAACATGTTTTTCATATACCAGAAATGTTTGAAGCTACTGACTGAATGAAAGGAGCTGGCATCTCACTCTCTTGGAATCTTCTTTATCATGCTAGGATTAACAGGAAAAAGCAAAAAATTTCAGAATTGCACCTTGCAATGTGGAGATATTACTGTTTGTGCATTTACAATATTCATTGATTTTTGCCATTGAAAAACGTCCAGAAATGTTTGAAGCTACTGACTGAATGAAAGGAGCTGGCATCTCACTCTCTTTGAATCTTCTTTATCATGCTAGGATTAACAGGAAAAAGCTAAAAATTTCAGAATTGCACCTTGCAATGTGGAGATATTACTGTTTGTGCATTTACAATATTCATTGATTTTTGCCATTGAAAAACATGTTTTTCATATACCAGAAATGTTTGAAGCTACTGACTGAATGAAAGGAGCTGGCATCTCACTCTCTTTGAATCTTCTTTATCATGCTAGGATTAGCAGGAAAAAGCAAAAAATTTCAGAATTGCACCTTGCAATGTGGAGATATTACTGTTTGTGCATTTACAATATTCATTGATTTTTGCCATTGAAAAACATGTTTTTCATATACCAGAAATGTTTGAAGCTACTGACTGAATGAAAAGAGCTGGCATCTCACTCTCTTTGAATCTTCTTTATCATGCTAGGATTAGCAGGAAAAAGCAAAAAATTTCAGAATTGCACCTTGCAATGTGGAGATATTACTGTTTGTGCATTTACAATATTCATTGATTTTTGCCATTGAAAAACATGTTTTTCATATACCAGAAATGTTTGAAGCTACTGACTGAATGAAAGGAGCTGGCATCTCCCTCTCTTTGAATCTTCTTTATCATGCTAGGATTAACAGGAAAAAGCAAAAAATTTCAGAATTGCACCTTGCAATGTGGAGATATTACTGTTTGTGCATTTACAATATTCATTGATTTTTGCCATTGAAAAACGTCCAGAAATGTTTGAAGCTACTGACTGAATGAAAGGAGCTGGCATCTCACTCTCTTTGAATCTTCTTTATCATGCTAGGATTAGCAGGAAAAAGCAAAAAATTTCAGAATTGCACCTTGCAATGTGGAGATATTACTGTTTGTGCATTTACAATATTCATTGATTTTTGCCATTGAAAAACATCATGTTATTCATATACCAGAAATGTTTGAAGCTACTGACTGAATGAAAGGAGCTGGCATCTCACTCTCTTTGAATCTTCTTTATCATGCTAGGATTAACAGGAAAAAGCAAAAAATTTCAGAATTGCACCTTGCAATGTGGAGATATTACTGTTTGTGCATTTACAATATTCATTGATTTTTGCCATTGAAAAACGTCCAGAAATGTTTGAAGCTACTGACTGAATGAAAGGAGCTGGCATCTCACTCTCTTTGAATCTTCTTTATCATGCTAGGATTAGCAGGAAAAAGCAAAAAATTTCACAATTGCACCTTGCAATGTGGAGATATTACTGTTTGTGCATTTACAATATTCATTGATTTTTGCCATTGAAAAACATGTTTTTCATATACCAGAAATGTTTGAAGCTACTGACTGAATGAAAGGAGCTGGCATCTCACTCTCTTTGAATCTTCTTTACCATGCTAGGATTAGCAGGAAAAAGCAAAAAATTTCAGAATTGCACCTTGCAATGTGGAGATATTACTGTTTGTGCATTTACAATATTCATTGATTTTTGCCATTGAAAAACATGTTTTTCATATACCAGAAATGTTTGAAGCTACTGACTGAATGAAAGGAGCTGGCATCTCACTCTCTTGGAATCTTCTTTATCATGCTAGGATTAACAGGAAAAAGCAAAAAATTTCAGAATTGCACCTTGCAATGTGGAGATATTACTGTTTGTGCATTTACAATATTCATTGATTTTTGCCATTGAAAAACGTCCAGAAATGTTTGAAGCTACTGACTGAATGAAAGGAGCTGGCATCTCACTCTCTTTGAATCTTCTTTATCATGCTAGGATTAACAGGAAAAAGCTAAAAATTTCAGAATTGCACCTTGCAATGTGGAGATATTACTGTTTGTGCATTTACAATATTCATTGATTTTTGCCATTGAAAAACATGTTTTTCATATACCAGAAATGTTTGAAGCTACTGACTGAATGAAAGGAGCTGGCATCTCACTCTTTTTGAATCTTCTTTATCATGCTAGGATTAGCAGGAAAAAGCAAAAAATTTCAGAATTGCACCTTGCAATGTGGAGATATTACTGTTTGTGCATTTACAATATTCATTGATTTTTGCCATTGAAAAACATGTTTTTCATATACCAGAAATGTTTGAAGCTACTGACTGAATGAAAGGAGCTGGCATCTCACTCTCTTTGAATCTTCTTTATCATGCTAGGATTAGCAGGAAAAAGCAAAAAATTTCAGAATTGCACCTTGCAATGTGGAGATATTACTGTTTGTGCATTTACAATATTCATTTATTTTTGCCATTGAAAAACATGTTTTTCATATACCAGAAATGTTTGAAGCTACTGACTGAATGAAAGGAGCTGGCATCTCCCTCTCTTTGAATCTTCTTTATCATGCTAGGATTAACAGGAAAAAGCAAAAAATTTCAGAATTGCACCTTGCAATGTGGAGATATTACTGTTTGTGCATTTACAATATTCATTGATTTTTGCCATTGAAAAACGTCCAGAAATGTTTGAAGCTACTGACTGAATGAAAGGAGCTGGCATCTCACTCTCTTTGAATCTTCTTTATCATGCTAGGATTAGCAGGAAAAAGCAAAAAATTTCAGAATTGCACCTTGCAATGTGGAGATATTACTGTTTGTGCATTTACAATATTCATTGATTTTTGCCATTGAAAAACATGTTTTTCATATACCAGAAATGTTTGAAGCTACTGACTGAATGAAAGGAGCTGGCATCTCACTCTCTTTGAATCTTCTTTATCATGCTAGGATTAACAGGAAAAAGCAAAAAATTTCAGAATTGCACCTTGCAATGTGGAGATATTACTGTTTGTGCATTTACAATATTCATTGATTTTTGCCATTGAAAAACATGTTTTTCATATACCAGAAATGTTTGAAGCTACTGACTGAATGAAAGGAGCTGGCATCTCACTCTCTTTGAATCTTCTTTATCATGCTAGGATTAGCAGGAAAAAGCAAAAAATTTCAGAATTGCACCTTGCAATGTGGAGATATTACTGTTTGTGCATTTACAATATTCATTGATTTTTGCCATTGAAAAACATGTTTTTCATATACCAGAAATGTTTGAAGCTACTGACTGAATGAAAGGAGCTG
Organism: Phyllobates terribilis; assembly: GCF_046119375.1. NCBI lineage: Eukaryota > Metazoa > Chordata > Amphibia > Anura > Dendrobatidae > Phyllobates > Phyllobates terribilis. Next base: position 8,163 of record NW_027370947.1, on the reverse strand, counting down.
GCATCTCACTCTCTTTGAATCTTCTTTATCATGCTAGGATTAACAGGAAAAAGCAAAAAATTTCAGAATTGCACCTTGCAATGTGGAGATATTACTGTTTGTGCATTTACAATTTTCATTGATTTTTGCCATTGAAAAACGTCCAGAAATGTTTGAAGCTACTGACTGAATGAAAGGAGCTGGCATCTCACTCTCTTTGAATCTTCTTTATCATGCTAGGATTAGCAGGAAAAAGCAAAAAATTTCAGAATTGCACCTTGCAATGTGGAGATATTACTGTTTGTGCATTTACAATATTCATTGATTTTTGCCATTGAAAAACATGTTTTTCATATACCAGAAATGTTTGAAGCTACTGACTGAATGAAAGGAGCTGGCATCTCACTCTCTTTGAATCTTCTTTATCATGCTAGGATTAGCAGGAAAAAGCAAAAAATTTCAGAATTGCACCTTGCAATGTGGAGATATTACTGTTTGTGCATTTACAATATTCATTGATTTTTGCCATTGAAAAACATGTTTTTCATATACCAGAAATGTTTGAAGCTACTTACTGAATGAAAGGAGCTGGCATCTCACTCTCTTTAAATCTTCTTTATCATGCTAGGATTAACAGGAAAAAGCAAAAAATTTCAGAATTGCACCTTGCAATGTGGAGATATTACTGTTTGTGCATTTACAATATTCATTGATTTTTGCCATTGAAAAACGTCCAGAAATGTTTGAAGCTACTGACTGAATGAAAGGAGCTGGCATCTCACTCTCTTTGAATCTTCTTTATCATGCTAGGATTAGCAGGAAAAAGCAAAAAATTTCAGAATTGCACCTTGCAATGTGGAGATATTACTGTTTGTGCATTTACAATATTCATTGATTTTTGCCATTGAAAAACATGTTTTTCATATACCAGAAATGTTTGAAGCTACTGACTGAATGAAAGGAGCTGGCATCTCACTCTTTTGGAATCTTCTTTATCATGCTAGGATTAACAGGAAAAAGCAAAAAATTTCAGAATTGCACCTTGCAATGTGGAGATATTACTGTTTGTGCATTTACAATACTCATTGATTTTTGCCATTGAAAAACGTCCAGAAATGTTTGAAGCTACTGACTGAATGAAAGGAGCTGGCATCTCACTCTCTTTGAATCTTCTTTATCATGCTAGGATTAACAGGAAAAAGCTAAAAATTTCAGAATTGCACCTTGCAATGTGGAGATATTACTGTTTGTGCATTTACAATATTCATTGATTTTTGCCATTGAAAAACATGTTTTTCATATACCAGAAATGTTTGAAGCTACTGACTGAATGAAAGGAGCTGGCATCTCACTCTCTTTGAATCTTCTTTATCATGCTAGGATTAGCAGGAAAAAGCAAAAAATTTCAGAATTGCACCTTGCAATGTGGAGATATTACTGTTTGTGCATTTACAATATTCATTGATTTTTGCCATTGAAAAACATGTTTTTCATATACCAGAAATGTTTGAAGCTACTGACTGAATGAAAGGAGCTGGCATCTCACTCTCTTTGAATATTCTTTATCATGCTAGGATCAGCAGGAAAAAGCAAAAAATTTCAGAATTGCACCTTGCAATGTGGAGATATTACTGTTTGTGCATTTACAATATTCATTGATTTTTGCCATTGAAAAACATGTTTTTCATATACCAGAAATGTTTGAAGCTACTGACTGAATGAAAGGAGCTGGCATCTCCCTCTATTTGAATCTTCTTTATCATGCTAGGATTAACAGGAAAAAGCAAAAAATTTCAGAATTGCACCTTGCAATGTGGAGATATTACTGTTTGTGCATTTACAATATTCATTGATTTTTGCCATTGAAAAACATGTTTTTCATATACCAGAAATGTTTGAAGCTACTGACTGAATGAAAGGAGCTGGCATCTCACTCTCTTTGAATCTTCTTTATCATGCTAGGATTAGCAGGAAAAAGCAAAAAATTTCAGAATTGCACCTTGCAATGTGGAGATATTACTGTTTGTGCATTTACAATATTCATTGATTTTTGCCATTGAAAAACATGTTTTTCATATACCAGAAATGTTTGAAGCTACTGACTGAATGAAAGGAGCTGGCATCTCACTCTCTTTGAATCTTCTTTATCATGCTAGGATTAACAGGAAAAAGCAAAAAATTTCAGAATTGCACCTTGCAATGTGGAGATATTACTGTTTGTGCATTTACAATATTCATTGATTTTTGCCATTGAAAAACATGTTTTTCATATACCAGAAATGTTTGAAGCTACTGACTGAATGAAAGGAGCTGGCATCTCACTCTCTTTGAATCTTCTTTATCATGCTAGGATTAACAGGAAAAAGCAAAAAATTTCAGAATTGCACCTTGCAATGTGGAGATATTACTGTTTGTGCATTTACAATATTCATTGATTTTTGCCATTGAAAAACGTCCAGAAATGTTTGAAGCTACTGACTGAATGAAAGGAGCTGGCATCTCACTCTCTTTGAATCTTCTTTATCATGCTAGGATTAACAGGAAAAAGCAAAAAATTTCAGAATTGCACCTTGCAATGTGGAGATATTACTGTTTGTGCATTTACAATATTCATTGATTTTTGCCATTGAAAAACGTCCAGAAATGTTTGAAGCTACTGACTGAATGAAAGGAGCTGGCATCTCACTCTCTTTGAATCTTCTTTATCATGCTAGGATTAGCAGGAAAAAGCAAAAAATTTCAGAATTGCACCTTGCAATGTGGAGATATTACTGTTTGTGCATTTACAATATTCATTGATTTTTGCCATTGAAAAACATGTTTTTCATATACCAGAAATGTTTGAAGCTACTGACTGAATGAAAGGAGCTGGCATCTCACTCTCTTTGAATCTTCTTTATCATGCTAGGATTAGCAGGAAAAAGCAAAAAATTTCAGAATTGCACCTTGCAATGTGGAGATATTTCTGTTTGTGCATTTACAATATTCATTGATTTTTGCCATTGAAAAACATGTTTTTCATATACCAGAAATGTTTGAAGCTACTGACTGAATGAAAGGAGCTGGCATCTCACTCTCTTTGAATCTTCTTTATCATGCTATGATTAACAGGAAAAAGCAAAAAATTTCAGAATTGCACCTTGCAATGTGGAGATATTACTGTTTGTGCATTTACAATATTCATTGATTTTTGCCATTGAAAAACGTCCAGAAATGTTTGAAGCTACTGACTGAATGAAAGGAGCTGGCATCTCACTCTCTTTGAATCTTCTTTATCATGCTAGGATTAGTAGGAAAAAGCAAAAAATTTCAGAATTGCACCTTGCAATGTGGAGATATTACTGTTTGTGCATTTACAATATTCATTGATTTTTGCCATTGAAAAACATGTTTTTCATATACCAGAAATGTTTGAAGCTACTGACTGAATGAAAGGAGCTGGCATCTCACTCTCTTTGAATCTTCTTTATCATGCTAGGATTAACAGGAAAAAGCTAAAAATTTCAGAATTGCACCTTGCAATGTGGAGATATTACTGTTTGTGCATTTACAATATTCATTGATTTTTGCCATTGAAAAACATGTTTTTCATATACCAGAAATGTTTGAAGCTACTGACTGAATGAAAGGAGCTGGCATCTCACTCTCTTTGAATCTTCTTTATCATGCTAGGATTAGCAGGAAAAAGCAAAAAATTTCAGAATTGCACCTTGCAATGTGGAGATATTACTGTTTGTGCATTTACAATATTCATTGATTTTTGCCATTGAAAAACGTTTTTCATATACCAGAAATGTTTGAAGCTACTGACTGAATGAAAGGAGCTGGCATCTCACTCTCTTTGAATCTTCTTTATCATGCTAGGATTAGCAGGAAAAAGCAAAAAATTTCAGAATTGCACCTTGCAATGTGGAGATATTACTGTTTGTGCATTTACAATATTCATTGATTTTTGCCATTGAAAAACATGTTTTTCATATACCAGAAATGTTTGAAGCTACTGACTGAATGAAAGGAGCTGGCATCTCCCTCTCTTTGAATCTTCTTTATCATGCTAGGATTAACAGGAAAAAGCAAAAAATTTCAGAATTGCACCTTGCAATGTGGAGATATTACTGTTTGTGCATTTACAATATTCATTGATTTTTGCCATTGAAAAACATGTTTTTCATATACCAGAAATGTTTGAAGCTACTGACTGAATGAAAGGAGCTGGCATCTCACTCTCTTTGAATCTTCTTTATCATGCTAGGATTAGCAGGAAAAAGCAAAAAATTTCAGAATTGCACCTTGCAATGTGGAGATATTACTGTTTGTGCATTTACAATATTCATTGATTTTTGCCATTGAAAAACATGTTTTTCATATACCAGAAATGTTTGAAGCTACTGACTGAATGAAAGGAGCTGGCATCTCACTCTCTTTGAATCTTCTTTATCATGCTAGGATTAACAGGAAAAAGCAAAAAATTTCAGAATTGCACCTTGCAATGTGGAGATATTACTGTTTGTGCATTTACAATATTCATTGATTTTTGCCATTGAAAAACATGTTTTTCATATACCAGAAATGTTTGAAGCTACTGACTGAATGAAAGGAGCTGGCATCTCACTCTCTTTGAATCTTCTTTATCATGCTAGGATTAACAGGAAAAAGCAAAAAATTTCAGAATTGCACCTTGCAATGTGGAGATATTACTGTTTGTGCATTTACAATATTCATTGATTTTTGCCATTGAAAAACATGTTTTTCATATACCAGAAATGTTTGAAGCTACTGACTGAATGAAAGGAGCTGGCATCTCACTCTCTTTGAATCTTCTTTATCATGCTAGGATTAGCAGGAAAAAGCAAAAAATTTCAGAATTGCACCTTGCAATGTGGAGATATTACTGTTTGTGCATTTACAATATTCATTGATTTTTGCCATTGAAAAACATGTTTTTCATATACCAGAAATGTTTGAAGCTACTGACTGAATGAAAGGAGCTGGCATCTCACTCTCTTTGAATCTTCTTTATCATGCTAGGATTAACAGGAAAAAGCAAAAAATTTCAGAATTGCACCTTGCAATGTGGAGATATTACTGTTTGTGCATTTACAATATTCATTGATTTTTGCCATTGAAAAACGTCCAGAAATGTTTGAAGCTACTGACTGAATGAAAGGAGCTGGCATCTCACTCTCTTTGAATCTTCTTTATCATGCTAGGATTAGTAGGAAAAAGCAAAAAATTTCAGAATTGCACCTTGCAATGTGGAGATATTACTGTTTGTGCATTTACAATATTCATTGATTTTTGCCATTGAAAAACATGTTTTTCATATACCAGAAATGTTTGAAGCTACTGACTGAATGAAAGGAGCTGGCATCTCACTCTCTTTGAATCTTCTTTATCATGCTAGGATTAACAGGAAAAAGCAAAAAATTTCAGAATTGCACCTTGCAATGTGGAGATATTACTGTTTGTGCATTTACAATATTCATTGATTTTTGCCATTGAAAAACATGTTTTTCATATACCAGAAATGTTTGAAGCTACTGACTGAATGAAAGGAGCTGGCATCTCACTCTCTTTGAATCTTCTTTATCATGCTAGGATTAACAGGAAAAAGCAAAAAATTTCAGAATTGCACCTTGCAATGTGGAGATATTACTGTTTGTGCATTTACAATATTCATTGATTTTTGCCATTGAAAAACATGTTTTTCATATACCAGAAATGTTTGAAGCTACTGACTGAATGAAAGGAGCTGGCATCTCACTCTCTTTGAATCTTCTTTATCATGCTAGGATTAACAGGAAAAAGCAAAAAATTTCAGAATTGCACCTTGCAATGTGGAGATATTACTGTTTGTGCATTTACAATATTCATTGATTTTTGCCATTGAAAAACATGTTTTTCATATACCAGAAATGTTTGAAGCTACTGACTGAATGAAAGGAGCTGGCATCTCACTCTCTTTGAATCTTCTTTATCATGCTAGGATTAGCAGGAAAAAGCAAAAAATTTCAGAATTGCACCTTGCAATGTGGAGATATTACTGTTTGTGCATTTACAATATTCATTGATTTTTGCCATTGAAAAACGTCCAGAAATGTTTGAAGCTACTGACTGAATGAAAGGAGCTGGCATCTCACTCTCTTTGAATCTTCTTTATCATGCTAGGATTAGCAGGAAAAAGCAAAAAATTTCAGAATTGCACCTTGCAATGTGGAGATATTACTGTTTGTGCATTTACAATATTCATTGATTTTTGCCATTGAAAAACATGTTTTTCATATACCAGAAATGTTTGAAGCTACTGACTGAATGAAAGGAGCTGGCATCTCACTCTCTTTGAATCTTCTTTATCATGCTAGGATTAGCAGGAAAAAGCAAAAAATTTCAGAATTGCACCTTGCAATGTGGAGATATTACTGTTTGTGCATTTACAATATTCATTGATTTTTGCCATTGAAAAACATGTTTTTCATATACCAGAAATGTTTGAAGCTACTGACTGAATGAAAGGAGCTGGCATCTCCCTCTCTTTGAATCTTCTTTATCATGCTAGGATTAACAGGAAAAAGCAAAAAATTTCAGAATTGCACCTTGCAATGTGGAGATATTACTGTTTGTGCATTTACAATATTCATTGATTTTTGCCATTGAAAAACGTCCAGAAATGTTTGAAGCTACTGACTGAATGAAAGGAGCTGGCATCTCACTCTCTTTGAATCTTCTTTATCATGCTAGGATTAGCAGGAAAAAGCAAAAAATTTCAGAATTGCACCTTGCAATGTGGAGATATTACTGTTTGTGCATTTACAATATTCATTGATTTTTGCCATTGAAAAACATGTTTTTCATATACCAGAAATGTTTGAAGCTACTGACTGAATGAAAGGAGCTGGCATCTCACTCTCTTTGAATCTTCTTTATCATGCTAGGATTAACAGGAAAAAGCAAAAAATTTCAGAATTGCACCTTGCAATGTGGAGATATTACTGTTTGTGCATTTACAATATTCATTGATTTTTGCCATTGAAAAACATGTTTTTCATATACCAGAAATGTTTGAAGCTACTGACTGAATGAAAGGAGCTGGCATCTCACTCTCTTTGAATCTTCTTTATCATGCTAGGATTAGCAGGAAAAAGCAAAAAATTTCAGAATTGCACCTTGCAATGTGGAGATATTACTGTTTGTGCATTTACAATATTCATTGATTTTTGCCATTGAAAAACATGTTTTTCATATACCAGAAATGTTTGAAGCTACTGACTGAATGAAAGGAGCTGGCATCTCACTCTCTTTGAATCTTCTTTATCTTGCTAGGATTAGCAGGAAAAAGCAAAAAATTTCAGAATTGCACCTTGCAATGTGGAGATATTACTGTTTGTGCATTTACAATATTCATTGATTTTTGCCATTGAAAAACATGTTTTTCATATACCAGAAATGTTTGAAGCTACTGACTGAATGAAAGGAGCTGGCATCTCACTCTCTTTGAATCTTCTTTATCATGCTAGGATTAACAGGAAAAAGCAAAAAATTTCAGAATTGCACCTTGCAATGTGGAGATATTACTGTTTGTGCATTTACAATATTCATTGATTTTTGCCATTGAAAAACGTCCAGAAATGTTTGAAGCTACTGACTGAATGAAAGGAGCTGGCATCTCACTCTCTTTGAATCTTCTTTATCATGCTAGGATTAGTAGGAAAAAGCAAAAAATTTCAGAATTGCACCTTGCAATGTGTAGATATTACTGTTTGTGCATTTACAATATTCATTGATTTTTGCCATTGAAAAACATGTTTTTCATATACCAGAAATGTTTGAAGCTACTGACTGAATGAAAGGAGCTGGCATCTCACTCTCTTTGAATCTTCTTTATCATGCTAGGATTAACAGGAAAAAGCAAAAAATTTCAGAATTGCACCTTGCAATGTGGAGATATTACTGTTTGTGCATTTACAATATTCATTGATTTTTGCCATTGAAAAACATGTTTTTCATATACCAGAAATGTTTGAAGCTACTGACTGAATGAAAGGAGCTGGCATCTCACTCTCTTTGAATATTCTTTATCATGCTAGGATTAACAGGAAAAAGCAAAAAATTTCAGAATTGCTCCTTGCAATGTGGAGATATTACTGTTTGTGCATTTACAATATTCATTGATTTTTGCCATTGAAA